>NC_030429.2:7240085-7312585 GCF_001660625.3 Ictalurus punctatus
TACTGTTTCCCCCCTTCTTTCCTTTCTATCCTTCTTCCTTCCTTTCATTTTCCTCACCTCCATCCTTCATTCCTTTCTTCCCTTGCTTGTCCTTTCTCCCCCCTTTCCCTTCCTTCCTTTATTTAGTTCGCTTCTTTCATTTCCCTTCCTTTCTTCCTGCCACTTTGTCCTTTTCCCCCCCCCCTTCCTTTCGTAACCTCCTTTAAATTTTCCTTCCCTTGCTTCCTTTTCGTTTGCCTTCCAGTCATCTCAGTGCCTTTATTCTGGTCACGTTCTCAGGTACACCGGGCGCGAGGCGAGACTACACCCTGCGTGTGATGCCAGTCCGTCCCATGGCACCATGCAGACAAACATTCACACGCAGGGAGAATTGATTTGAGCCAGTCCACCGATGTGGGAGGAAACTGGAGTACTTGGAGAAACGCTGGACATGCAACAAATCCTGCCTTAAAACTAGGAGGTGTTACCTGTATTATTAGTTTCCCCTGCTTTGGTCCAGCATTCACTTCTTCCAGTTCCCATCACTCCGACACGGACCTCCGCGGGTCTAAACCATGACCTTCCTAAACACGCCACATGTAGGGGAATGGATCTCACCTGAGGGATGGGGAAGTGCGTAGCATACTGGATGTGGCGCGGCTGCTCGTACACTTGCGGGAAAGTCGGGTCCAAACCCTTCTCCTTGGCCGTGCCCTTCCCGTCCTGCTCCGGGGCAGCTTTTTCTGGAGAGGGGCTTCCCTTCGCCTCACAGTGCATTGGGGGAGATAACATCTGCTCGAAGACAAGCCAGAACGCTCAGTTTAGGCGCTACAGCGGGTCAAAACCTGGATGTATTTCAACTTCTAAATCTGGGATTTTTAATTAGCGATGTCGGATCCCAGTCAAATTCTTCATGAACTACGTCATATTAACCTCCTCGTGTAAAATCTAATAAACAGCATTTTTTTTGAGCCGGATATCACGTTCCGTGTTTATAACCCACCTCGTCAAAATTGGCGCTGGAGTTGTTATCAATTTCCATTGGCTCAGACAGACCAGTGTCCTGGTAGAGGGAAGCGGTACAGGGAAGGAAAAAAAACAAACAAACAAAACGAAAAACATTCATTTCCCAAACTAGGTATTCATAAACGAACCCGGAAACACGCAGATCAAACAAAGCGTTTACATGCCTCCATTTTCACCCCGCTTCCCGTGTCCTGCTCTTTGCGTTCCGACTCGTCAGACGGCTCGTCGCTTGGGGAACGTGGGCGGGGAAGGTGGGAATCGGAGGCCAGGTCGCCACGGGAGATGAGCGTGCACATGTAGATGTTGTGGGAAAAGACGTCGTGACGGATGAGCTCGCAGAAGAGCAGCACCAGGTTGGAGAACTCCACGCGCTCGCTCTCGTTACCGGGCTCGGCTGCACAGAGAGAGACGCGGGGTGCGCGAGGTCACCAGACGTGTGATGGTTTATTCATGACTGTAATAGCTACCTAAAGACACGCAGCCACTGAAGCACTCATACGACACGTATGAGTGAAATACAGAATGTCTACGTGTAAAGGCATTCAGTCACGGATAAAAACGTACGTTCTACTACATGAATGAGGAATGCGTGCGCGAGTGGGCGGAGTGCGACTCACTAAGGATGGGGGCCTGAGTGTCCAGGAACTGCAGCAGAACGTCCTGGAAGACGGGCAGAGTGGCGGCTGAGAGAGAGCCGGACGACACAGAGCCCTTCTCGTCCACCACCTCCGACTCCCCGCACCTCTGAGAAGAAGAAATGTATTCGTTAAGTGCGTCGATCATGAAAGACTTCAAAAAGGTCCCGTCGGTGATCTAGTTAGTCAGACGAAGCGCCACACAAATGCGGCTTATTCCCATCAGGTACCAGGCAACATGATGGACAGACAAGTGATTAGATAGTAATTCAAATCATTTGTTTATTTTTCCTTCAATTTGCAGACTGAGGTTTGTTTTAGGATTTTTTTTTTCCCCCTCTGATGTAAAAATATATCCTAAAAATCCACCTCTAAAAGCATACAAAAACAACACTTCTCTAATACTCCATGCATTACTTTAAGTTTTAAACGTAAATAAAAATGCTTACGTTGAAGCTAGTGGCAGAATTTTCCCCACAAAGGGATTTATTAAAAACAACACTATTAAGGCGTATCAGTAAAAGTTCCAACCTCTGCCTCGATCTCGGTCTGCCTCTTTTCTAACAGCTTGGCCACTACCATCGCTCTGTGCCTCCCCGAGCGTTTACAGCACACAGCCCACTCGCACAGCAGAGTGACCACTGCGTCGTCGTCCGGACTCAACTACACACACACACACACACACAAAAAAAAAAAGAATCGGAAAAATATTTTATGCGAATGAAATGAAACCGGCTTGAAAGGAAAAGGAAAGCAGACGCCGCGTTACCTCGTGTCCGTCTTTGCTCTGGCCTGAGCCGAAGATCCGGTTGTAGAGCGAGTCCAGAGAATTACTGAAGTCGGACTTCTCGAAGCTGTGGTTGTCCAGAACCTCCAGTGTGTGCAGGACCCGGCCGATCGTGAAGCCTGTCCAGAAAACATGACGTTTCCACACGGATGCTAAATCAGAAGTTTCAGTGGATCTAGAAGGAAGAACTAAACTGCTTCGTTCGGCTGGCGTCTTACTGCGATTTACCACGAGTTAGAGTTAAAACGATCAACAACGTGACACGGCGTAAAGCAGAGTTACTCTCACCAACACTGGTCATTTTCCCATAACAGCGAACCTCGATACGTTTTATTCCTCTTATACAACGGCAAGTTTCCACCCATTAGGTAGTCGAGAGGGGCGCGGTAAAAAGGCGGAGCAACGATTTGGCGATGCGAAACTTGCCATGAACTTACCTGCTGTTGTTTCCTGACATTTATCGAAGGACCAGCGAAACTCCACCGCCTGCCCCCTCTCCTTGATCTGCTCCTCGATTTCCCTCACTTTAGCACGGACCTGCGGGACAAATCGCAGCATGACCACAAAGGCACTGCACATTTCACCCTCGGCATTACAGCTGTATCCTTGGAGATGTTCCATCCGTCCCACCGGATTTAACGCCTCGGATCGTCCCGCGATGACATCGGAAAAACGCCAAGATCGCATAATATTACCGACACGCCAAACCATCGACTGTCTGGTTTCGGTGAGCCCGTGCCCACTGGAGCCTCGGACTCCACTCTTCGGAACCGGATACGGTCCTCTGCTGTTCTAGCCGATCCGCCTCGCTGCGAGATGCTTTTCTGCTCACCATGGTTGTGAAGAGCGATTCTTTCAGTTCCTGCTCGTCGCGAACCGGTCCGACCTCTCTCATCGACGCAACGCAGCACTGCTGCTTCCCGCGCCGTTCTGTTCGCACTCTAGAGACCGTCGTGTGAAAATCCCAGCAGATTAGCAGTGTCTGAAATATTCAAACCAGCCTGGTGCGTGTGATGCTTGATGTGAACGTTAACCGAAAGCTCTTAATCTCTATCTGCGGGATTTCACGCGTGTGTAAACGCGTTCTCTCGGAATACGTCGCCGTCTGCAAAGATTTACCGAGATTATCGCTATCCATGTAAGCGTGATCTATTTGTACTTCCTGTTATATCTTTCACTTCCGCTCTAAAACCGTGTACTGGTCGGCGCTACGCTGTGACTAACCGTACCCACTGTCCTGCTTTAGTAGTATCGTACTGTATTGTGTCGTTTGCGCACGTTCTCCACGTCCACTTTATGTATAATGTGTAGATCTTATTTAGTTCCGTGTCGTCTCATGTGGTTAGTGTGTCGTTTTATGTGGCGCCGCGGTCTTGGAGGAACGTTGTTTCGTTTCACTGTGTACTGTACCAGCTGTATATGGTTGAAACGACAACAAAGCGACTTGAACTAAACCGTTATAAGCTATTAAGCAGGATATCATACCTGCTGGTTGAAGGTGCTATTGGCGCCTGGCATGGGCAGGTTCGAGGGAGCGATGGGCAGGAGGTCCAGCGGAGATCCGGTCTTATTCCGACTGTCTGTAAGCGAGTAGTGCCACACCAGAGCGCTAGGACAGCACAGCACAATGCTCTGCACGGGACAAGGACAGGAAAAACCGTTATATCATTAGGAACAGATTTAGAACATTACTCCACACTGAAACGCTGAGACAGCCAACACCTCGGCTCTCATTTGCATAATTCTAACTGGAGCCTATGGGCCGTCATTACGAGCTTCATTACGCTGCCTGGATGATGAATTCCTTTCATTTTGAACTGCTTGGACTAGGCGTGAGGACCAGAGCTGCTCTCTTGGACACTGGGAGCTTATGAGAAGCGTTGCTCATTATATCTCATCACTTAGGTACTTTGACCGAGGCACAATTACCAGAAGATTAGAATCTACGCTTCCAGTTTTGTGGGGGATTTTTTATTTATTTTTTTTCCTCGGTACCTGCTGAAAAGCAGCACCAACAGGAACGGTTCATGGGATGAATAAAGCTGCCAAAGTTGTTTGCTGATTACGCACATTGTTTCACACTACTCGCAACACCATACACACAAATGCTGAACATAACAAAATATGACAGAATAATAAATAAAGAATATTTACGATTCTGTGGTGCTGTTCGTGTCACCAGAAACAACACTGTGCTCGTTTAGTTGGGGGGGGTGTGTGTTTTTTTTACAATTATAATTATCATTGGATAATCATTGGATAATTATAATAATGTGGATTTACTGTTTGTGAAATTTACAAATAAACCCTCGAAGAACTTTCCAGTCCTTAATTTCATTGTATCTAAATTGTTGTGCCAAAATGCCAAATGAAGAACTGTTAGTCATGCGCAACACGTCTCCCCTGCTGGATTTACGCTGTGCGGCTGTGGCTCAGGTGGTAGATAAAGTTGTCCACTAATTATAGGGTTGGTTCTATTCCCGGTGTCCTTGGGCAAGACACCAAGTTGCTCTCGATGGCAAGTTAGCGCCTTGCGTGGCAGCCCTGCTACCGTTGGTGTGTGAGTGTGCGTGAATGAGACACAGTGTAAAGTGCTTCGTAGAAGTGCGAAGGTTAAATAAGCGCGATATAAGTGCATTTACCACCATAATGGCAACACGGTCGCTTTCAACGTCTAGTTGGGTATTATTCAGATATGTGCAGAACACTTACGAACCAAACCGGAGCATCTTTGTTATTGTGTAAAAGTCATTAACGTCGGCACCTGGAGCATGCAGCTGAGGCCGAACACCACAGGCCGGTGCTGGGGGCAGATGTAAAAGTCAGTGAAGGGTGTTTGGGGTTGCGTTGCCCCTGCAGGCTGGGAGGTGGGGGTGGTGGGTAGAGCGTTGCCTGGCTGACCGGTGATGCCGTGTGTTGGGTGTCCTCCTGAGCTGGGCCCTATACTCCCATCACTTAACAGCAAGTTTAGGCGCCGTGTGCAGAAATACGCCAGCCTCCGAGACAGATAGGCCGACTGCACAAACTCCCCGGAGTACTGCACAGGAAAAAGAGAGACACGGCAACGATCGTCATTTCGTCACATTTGAAATGATGGCAAAGATGAAGAGGACGTCCAATCGGTGCTCCTAATGACCGCTCTGACTCACGCGGACGCAGCGCGTGGGGTAATAATTACACTGACTGACCTGTAGAAGGAGCGGCAGCAGCAACTTCAGAAGCTCGTCCTCTCCTGGACGAATCTTTTCAAAGCATTCCAGGACCCACGTCAGGAACTCGTGTCGGTCTAACATGCCGTCCTGCAAAGCCAAAATATATGCGTTTGTATGGCTCCCGAGTTAAAACATATATATATTTTAATTTAAATATACACTATATGGCCAAAAAGTTTGTGGACACCCTCAGGTGCTTGTTGAACATCCCATTCCAGATTTAGTCTCTCGGCTATTTTTAGAGTCACTATATGGCATATACCGCTCTGCATGGCTTCTCTTATACCCTACGCAGGGAGTACATACAGTGAATAAGAAGCAGTCTGAGATTCAGCCTTTAATTTTACAATGTATGATTTCTCTCTACTTAAGAAAGAGGCGCTATGTAATGCTAGTGCTGGTGATCCTTCTGTTTGAGGCAGTATAGAATTAGAGACTCATTTGATACACTACAAGGCCAAATGTTTGTAGACACCTGACTGTCAAACCCATGTGTGGTTCTTCTACAAACTTCCAAAGCTGGAAGCGCATATTTGTATAGGATGTCTTTGTATGTTGAAGTGTTACAGTTTCCCCTTCACTGGCACTAAGAGACTCAAACCTGTTCAAGCATGACGACGTCCCTGTGTCTAAAGCGAGCTCCATGGAGACATGGTTTGAGAAGGCTGGGGTGGAAGAACTCGAGAGCCCTGACCTCAACCGCACTGAACACCTTTGGGATGAACTGGAACACCGACTGCACCCCAGACCTCACTAACGCTCTTGATCACACAATGATCGCCGCAGCCATGCTCCAAAATCTAGTGGAAATCCTTTGCAGAAGAGTGCCGGTTATTATAACAGCTATATATATATATATATAACATCCATCCATTTTCCGTACCGCTTATCCTACACTGGGTTGCGTGGAGCCTACCCCAGGGAACTCGGGGCACGAGGCAGGGGACACCCTGGACGGGGTGACAACCCATCACAGGGTATTCGAATCCACAACCCCGGAGGTGCGAGGCAAATTTGCCCCCCCGGTACAGACATACACGGGGATATTACTTTCACATGATATTACATTGTGATTAGAAATTCAATAAAATTGCACATTTGCCCTGATCAGTTTTTAGACGTCGAGCAACACCGGGGACATTTTGATCAGGAATGTTAGGAAACAAGTTCCTAAACTTTTGAATGTGGATGTTTTTGCCTTTGAATACAAAAATATAAGGATTAAAATAGCATTTGAATAGACAAAAAATTAGTTCTTCACATTATGCTGTGTGAAACCTTGTACATCAGCCCCATTCCCTACTGAGAACCGCTCGACTCACCTGAAACATGAACATGGCCAGTTTCTCGTTGTACTCCCACTGCTTCATTGCCGTCTCCACCTCGGACGGAGGAGCGGGCAGGGGAGAGCCGCAGCCCTGGCTGGGAGACTGCCGGTAAAACTCCGCCACCTTCTGCAGCTGCTCGCAGAGGTACTTCGTAATGATCTGAGTCCATTCTGCAGACACGTGAGAAAGCCGAGAGACGGTCTAATTACCCGGTACGACAATGAAAGACCTTTAAATCGCCAGCTGGGGATCATGCGAATAAGATGCCGTGGAACGTTAACACACACACACACACACAACGTAACTAGCACATTTACCTATGCAGGCGTCAATGACGTGCCTCTTCTTGACTTTAGTCTCGGTTATGGCGGCATGATATGCACACGTCATTTTGATCATCCATGCAGAACGCATAACCGGCACGGAGTATTTGGCCAGATATCCGAAAACCTCCTCTTTCTTACTGAAGATAGGGACCTGGTGCATTCAAATACACACAAAAAATATTACGATAATAATAAAATAAAAATAAAAAAAAAATAAAAAAAATCACATGGAATCGAAATGGCAAAAAAATAATAATAATAATAATTTTAAAAAAGCGCATGTTAAATCTCAATATCAATGCTGTCAAATTTTTTTATTTTTATACACATTTTTAACAATCGCACGTTATATCGAAATAGCAATGCCAAAAAAAAAAAAAAAAAAAGAATAAATCACGTGAAATCGAAATGGCAGAAAGGCAAAAATAATTAAAAAAAACAAATCGCATGTTAAAATGAAATCTCAATGTTCGCAAAAGAATTAAAAAGCGCACGTTAAAAATCCCGATCGCAATGCTGTCCAAATGTGTTTATTTTATTTTTAAAATCACGTCAAATCTCAATATCGATGCTGTCAAAATGTTTTTTTTTAAATAAAAATGTTTTAAAATCGCACGTTAAATCGATTTAAAAAATAAAATAAATATATACCGAAAAAAAAAAAATCACATTATATTGAAATCACAATGCTAGCGCTGAAAAAAAATATAAATAAATAAATAAAATAAAAATATTCATAATTTTTTTCCCCCCCTGGACTGTGTAATTCTACTAAAGAAAAGGTATAACGACTGCTATGGTAAGTTGATGCGTTTTGATCAGTTTTCCGTGAGGAGATGTTTATGTAGCATCATGGAAGGAGTCTCCAGTGTCAGAACTGTAACCGTCGGTAAGAGTAAAGACACAGGAGGATCTTAAGGACAGAAGGTTGTGGTTTCTCAGCTACACCACAAGCTGCAGCGGTTCGGATGATTACCGATTCGACACTGCAGCCGAGAATCGGTGCTTAAAGCTAATAACAACGAAGCTGGACGCTCAGAGTGACTAACGCTCGTCTCTGTGCCGTGTACACACACCGGACCAACGGCCTCCGGCTGGTAAAATAACGTCCTCGAGATAGAGGGAGAACTTCTAAACACCACGTATGTGACCCAGCTCTGCTCTTTAGCCGGTTCTCCGTCGTGTTTGTGGCCCTGATGAATAACCTAAAACCCAACAGATGTAATCCAACCTTCTTAGCCAGCTGAGTGAGAGGTTTAGTCCCAGCCAAATCTGTGAACCAGTTGTTGATGGAGCTCTGCGAGCGCGCTGTGACCAGCCAGAAGTTGTCCTTCTGGTTGACCTGTGGCTTCCTCTTGCCCGTGTCCGGGAAGGTGTTGCAGCGCAGCTTTTCTGCGATGATGCTGCTGAAGTTGGAACTAATCTGAAAAGGAGAAGCAAAACGGCGCTCTATATTCAAAACAGCTCGGTGGATGGGTTGTACCACACACACACACACACACACGTTTAATGAGTGCTATTTTAAGAAACTTACCTTAGAGGGGTTAAAGTTGACATTTTTAGCACTGCCATGTTCGTCCCCTGATACGGCCGGCTGGTTATTGAATCCTTGCTTGACGTTCAATGCGGTCAATTCATCCTAAACAACAACAACAACGACGACGACGACGAGGACGAGAGGAAACATTTCAGAGGCTGTGCATAAAACTACAGCACAAACTACACTACACTACACTACATTCAACTGAAGCACTAATGACACCTTCTGATCGAGTACAGAGGGAAAACACGTGGCACTCTGGGAAAACACTAGAGCTGCAACTAACGATTATTTTCATAATCGATTCGCCGGCCGACTTTTTTTCGATTAATCGGATTGGGGGCGGGGCAAACCTTCAGTGCCATTTCCCCCCCGTATATTTAAAATAAAATCCACAAACCGAGAGTTATAAATCAATAGAAACTTCAGACTAAAACTTTACACAACAGTTTGACCGATTATATAAGATTGAAAAGAACCCAACACACACACACACACACACACGAATATATATTATTCATTTAGGACTGTAGTTTGATTCGGTGCTTTTTGTGCATCCATAAAAAAATAACGCATATACTGCCAATAACATCCTTTGACGCCTCTACCATAAGGGATCATTTATACTCGCCGATAACGACTACGCATTTGTGTATGCGAGACGCCGGCGAGCTTATCCTGCGGACTTTTGCCGCGTTCTCAGAAATGAAAGTGATGCGTCTGCGTGGTGTAATGACCGAGTAAACGGAGGACGCGGTACAGCATGTCCTGCTAAGTGACCGCGTGTGCAGAACTGAATAAACAAACGAACGTCTCGTCTCGAATCGCGTACTTATTTACTATTCTCCACTATTATCGAGTCCAGACACTAGGGCTACGTTCACGTATACGACGGCGCGACCGGAGACTACGCGATTTCGACGAGAGCCGGCCACTACCGGCGATGTGAGCGACAGCGCCCGTCGTTGACCGGGTGTGGGCGTGTCCGGCGACGCGACAAATGTTAACTTTATGCAAATTCGGAGCAACTCATCGGAGCGACTACCAATGGGAGTGAAGACGGTGGCGCGCACGTGATCCGCCATGCTGACCACGATGACCACGGCGGCGAAGAGCACGCACACACACACACACACCGCTTCTCCTTCATCTCATAGGATATGACACACACTGGTGAATATTATATGCGGACGCTCTCCCTCCAGAACGTTTCATTCCAGCGGCAAGAAAACCGTTTTGCTAGTTGCGCCACCCGCTGATAAACGTTACTATGGCAACCAGTCGTAGGAACGCCCACTGGCGAGTTGCAGCGATACAAAGCGAGAAACAGAGCTCGTCTGCGGTTTTAACTTCTCTCTGCGTGAAATCGCTACGGATCGCAGTTAAGAGTCCGCGTACGCGTGTGTGCGCGCGCTCTAACAAAACAGACGTGTTTGACGAAAACAGATGGGAAGTGTTTTTATTTAGGGACGCTTTCTAAACTTGTCTCGGCTTCCTGCCTGTAAAGATCACGTGACGTAAAGAGCTGTAAAAACAGTCAGACTGTCTACGGATGACTAAAACCTGGCAAGATACGAGCGATCTCCGCACGCAGTGGGTTTGATCGGGTCGTTGGATGACGCCTCATAATGAAACCGAGTTAACCGTAGATCAGTCCCGTTTTTAATCGGACTCCGGCTGCACGGTCACACGAGAGGCGGAGACCTGACGGCGCACGAGGCTTCCGACGGTCTGAAAGACTGAAAGTGATGGTTCACACAAAGACGAAAATTCCATCGTCGGTTACTCCTCCTCGTGTCGTTCCAGACCCGTAACACGTTCGTTCGTCTTTCGGACGCACCGAGACGTTTTTAATGAAACCTGGGATTATCTCTCCATTTACAGGCCAGTAATCAAAAGCTCCGGAAAGTTCATAAAGACATCGTAAAAGTGACCCCGTATGACTCCGGTGGTTTAATCCCAATTTAATGAAGTGATATGAACACTGTGTGCCCCCCCCCCCAAAAAAAAAAAACTCAAAAGAAGTCTTTATTCACAAAATAACCTCTGCGAGAGAACCACGACGCGTGCGTGTTGCGTCGGCGCGAGAGCGGATGGAAGAATGTCGTCTCTGGGTCCTGTTGTATAATGCAGAACGTCCACGATACGCCGGGGGGACGAAGAGGGACGCTGGACACAAACTGAGTCACAAACTGAGACGTCTGCAGATTTCGCCTTAGAGGAGACGGTTAAAACTTGCGGTTTTTTAATCCGCTCTCGCGTCGACGCGACGCTCGCGTGGTGGATCGCTCGTGAATGCGCGTCGGAAAGATACCCCATAGAAGACCAGCGTGGACCTCGAAATGTGAAGGATCTGGAGAGATTCTGTATGGAGGAACGGTCTCAGATCCCTCGGCATGTCTTCTCCACCCTCATCAGGCGTTATAGGAGAAGACTCAGAGCTGTCATGCTTTGGAAGCGAGGTGGCACAAAGTAAGGCTGCGCGACTGATCGTTTTTAAACCGAAATCGCGATTTGAAAGGGCGCGAATTTCAAATCGCAAGCGCTGTGATCATTCCGCTTGAGGAGAATCGAATACGGTAACAAGCAGCCACGTCGTCGTTGACGGTTTGCCCCCTGAGCATTTTACGCTTGACGCGGAGTTTAACCGATAGGACACGTCCACCCTGCGCGTGAATGAGCCAAGGATGCTATGTGGAAGAGAAGAGCAGGAGCGGTTCGACTCCGCTACAAAGTGCGTCTGTAGAAGAGCAAAGTCCTGCCCACGACTTACGTTTGGAGTTAGTTTGGATCAGAAAGTGCCACACCCCATGACAAATCTTATTTTGACGCCGTGACAAGTTACCTTGCTAATGATATGGTGCCGATTAAACGCCTCACAACCGCCTCGGCGGTTTTAAGAATCTTATCCTGACGCGCGATAAAACATAGATATCGCGTTCCCTCTCGAAGGTTCTGCACTCAAGCCATTAAAAAACTGCGTGGAAGATGGGGAATTATTACACGACGACGAGCGGCGTGTGGTCCGGCTCTCGCGGTTCGTTTCGTACGCGAGGATTCTGAATTAGAGTCGTTTACAAATGTCATACTTTCCCCATCGACCGTACGGGAGAAAACACGGCTTGTTCGGACCGGGGTCTGACCCAGCGCGGCTAACGCGATACGGGCAGTGGAAAAAAAACGGATGGAGCCGACGTCGGTGTTTCGGTCACAGACTCCATCTTGACGTAACTGTTGGTATATAGTATAAATTTGATAACCGGAAATGATTCGTATAGAAATACATAATCCTAGACGTGTCATTTATTTTTAAAAAGACATTAGAACTGCAACAATAAAATAAATTGGGAACGCTTCAAACTGTTAACATTAGTTAATGCTGAGTATTTAATTCACATATGATAACACTGACTACGTTTACACGGACAGCGGTAATCTAATCACGGACCTTATTCTGAATAAGACAATATTGTGATTAAGGTGTTTACATGAGTCGCTTTTAGAATATTCCTTTCATGTTCCCGTGTTACATGTTCTAGAACATAGATCGATTAACGTCACGTCATTACGTCCCCGCGCCACGCCGTCCGACGTTCCCTCCAGAATTTCACGTATCGACATACAGTTGGTCTTCGTTATGGGACCGTATACAGTTTTGGGAGTTTTTATTTATATTTTTATGAAAGCTTCAAGTGCGGTTAATTATTTGTCACGCTGTACGTGCTAATAGACGACTGCTTGAAGCCGTGGGCTGCGTCCCAAACCGCGTACTTACCTACTATATAGTAGCTGATATACGTGTATTTCTCCTACTATATAGTAGCCGATGTACGTGTATTTCTCCTACTATATAGTAGCTGATGTACGTGTATTTCTCCTACTGTATAGTAGCTGATGTACGTGTATTTCTCCTGCTATATAGTAGCTGATATACGTGTATTTCTCCTGCTATATAGTAGCTGATATACGTGTATTTCTCCTGCTATATAGTAGCCGATGTACGTGTATTTCTCCTACTATATAGTAGCTGATGTACGTGTATTTCTCCTGCTATATAGTAGCTGATATACGTGTATTTCTCCTGCTATATAGTAGCTGATATACGTGTATTTCTCCTGCTATATAGTAGCCGATGTACGTGTATTTCTCCTACTATATAGTAGCTGATGTACGTGTATTTCTCCTACTGTATAGTAGCTGATATACGTGTATTTCTCCTGCTATATAGTAGCTGATATACGTGTATTTCTCCTACTATATAGTAGCTGATGTACGTGTATTTCTCCTACTGTATAGTAGCTGATGTACGTGTATTTCTCCTACTGTATAGTAGCTGATGTACGTGTATTTCTCCTGCTATATAGTAGCTGATATACGTGTATTTCTCCTACTATATAGTAGCTGATGTACGTGTATTTCTCCTACTACATAGTAGCTGATGTACGTGTATTTCTCCTACTATATAGTAGCTGATATACGTGTATTTCTCCTACTACATAGTAGCTGATGTACGTGTATTTCTCCTACTATATAGTAGCTGATGTACGTGTATTTCTCCTGCTATATAGTAGCTGATATACGTGTATTTCTCCTACTGTATAGTAGCTGATATACGTGTATTTCTCCTACTGTATAGTAGCTGATATACGTGTATTTCTCCTACTACATAGTAGCTGATATACGTGTATTTCTCCTACTATATAGTAGCTGATGTACGTGTATTTCTCCTACTATATAGTAGCTGATGTACGTGTATTTCTCCTACTATATAGTAACTGATATACGTGTATTTCTCCTACTACATAGTAGATGATATACGTGTATTTCTCCTACTATATAGTAACTGATATACATGTATTTCTCCTACTATATAGTAGCTGATGTACGTGTATTTCTCCTACTATATAGTAACTGATATACGTGTATTTCTCCTACTACATAGTAGATGATATACGTGTATTTCTCCTACTATATAGTCGCTGGTGTACGTGTTTTTCTCCTACTATATAGTAGCTGATGTACACGTATACAGAGATGTATACTGTACACACGTGACAGAGATGGAAGAAGCTGCAAGCTAATAGGAAGAAATATGTTGAGCATTTGAGCATACGTTTCTGTCCTGTTATTTTGAATGTTACAGGAGAAAAGATCGTGTGTGGCAGGATTTAGAAGCAGCCTCATCTTGGAACGCAAAAGACAGCTAGTCAGCTAGTGCAAGATTTCCTCCGTGTCTCCAGAAGAACCTCCTCGTTTTCATCGAGTGCTGGAAGCAGAGCCCAACAGCTGCTGGACTGCACCAGGAACTGATGGAGAGGAGGATCCCCTGGCCCGGTTGAGCAAGCTGGCTTGGAATTGATACACAAGCGCACCGTCAGAAAGACTCTTCAGTGCACCAGGCAATATAGTAACGTCAACTGGTCATGCCTCAAACCAGAGACAGAGAGAGAATATGCTGCACTTTTTATCAACAAACAAAAACTTTATGCTGCATTATCCCGGACAATGTGAAAGTTTTCTCGTTTTGTCTCGTCAAAATTATCCCTGTACTTCGCATTTTAAGCGCAAAAAAACCCCCCCAACGTTTGCCATCAACGTAGGTCCTGCTCAGTGTTTTCCTGATGTACAGACGTTTACAGTGCGTTTGAGTTCGTAAAAGATGAAGACTTCAACTTCATTTAACTTGATTCTAGAGACTGTAGTTATTTGCTTGATTTGTCGCGACAGATGTTCGCACCGTGACCGCTTTATTTGAAGAAAAAAAAAAAAAAGCGCGGAACAACGTTGACGCGGTTTTAAATAAACAGTGACGCATCGTTTTTGTTTCATCGTTGTTGTTCTAGCTCTACCCTAGAGCTAGAAGACAAATTCCCTTAATGCTGTGCAAACCACCGCAACAAACCTGTAGCTCTGTGTCTTTATTTTAAATAATATTTTCATCAGAAAAACATCGCGGTTCGATTCGAGCCGCCCTTGCGCAAAGTACTGACTACGAGGGTGCCAATAACTGTTACACACACATTTATCCAAGCTTCTTTCTTTTTTTTTTTTTTAACTATTTTATTTGGATAAATCTGTGTTGTGTTCGCAATTGTTCGATATTTATGAGATCAGAGGATTTCTGTCATTTTTGTTAAACAAAAGATCAAACAATAAAGACGATCGTTCACAGCTGCCTTTGCTCATATTTATCAAGGGTGCCAATATTAATGGAGTACACATATTTAAATAAATGTGCCTAATTGTTTAAATCGTTCATCTGTACGGAAAGGCTTTACTGAATTTACTTATATATACACACACACACACACACTCCTGATTACTGTACAGGTTTAAATAAAGTGCAGAGATTGAATCTGATTAAATGAGGAGGCTGTACATTTTATCTTGTTGACTAATTAATTGGGGTAAAGTTCAGCGGTTAAAGATGAAACTCAGACTTTAATAAATATCCAGCACACGTTTAAATAATGTGGTTCATTTATTTTATTTTGAATACTTTGTCAAATTTTGGCCGGGACTAGGTGTGTGTATTTCAGTCTGTTTATTTACATGAGTGAAAAGCCCATCGTCATCAACAACAACAACAAGAACAACCCCCCTCCAATAAACATCTGGAGAACTCCTGAGCTAGGGAACTTTAATCCCTACTTTAATGATGTTTTTTTATGACTTTAATCCGCGTGTAAACAGACTTTATATGACTAGAGAGATTACTCGGGATCAAGCTCGAACATTTTACACTGCACACAACAACAGACCAGCTGAAATCAGTACAGGCTGTGTAGCAGAGCTAGCTGAACAGTACAGCACACAGTGTTTCTCTTGACAAGTCCCCCCCCACACACACACACACACACACACACACACACAGAGAGAGAGAGAGAGAGAGTTCGGTGTTAGCGAGAGAGCTAGCTAACGCTAATCCAGTTCAAATCTGCTGCTAGTTAGCAAACTGCTCATCTTTCTGACTGTTACATTCACACTGTGATTATTACACACGGCTAATGTAGTGGGAGCTAGCATGTGGCTAGGCCTGTAGCGCTTTTCCCTCTCTCACTCTGTCTGTCTGTCTGTCTGTCTGTCTCAGTCTCTCTGTGTGTGTGTGTGTGTGTGTGTCTGTGTCCCTCTCTGTGTGTGTGTGTGTGTGTGTGTGTGTGTCCTCTCTGTCTGTCTGTCTGTCTGTATGTCTGTATGTCTCTCGCTCTCTCTCTCTCTCTCGCTCTCGCTCTCGCTCTCTCTCTCTCTCTCTCTCTCTCTCTGTGTTGAACAGCTAGCTAACACCACGGTATTTTCTTTGTGCACACTTCTAAATTCTCGACTCCACTCAACAAAGAAACACAACAAACCCGCTCCTGACCTCTTTCTGCTTCGGGTCTTGGGGATAAACGTCCGGAGGACCGAGTCTAGGCCGCTTCAATGGCCGGTGCTCATAACTCAACATCCCGAACGCAGCCATCGTCCCAGCGGCATAGCAGCTGCCCCAGGCTGCCGTGTGTCCCCTTTCCTGCTTCAGCTACCCAGCAGCTTGCTTCACGATACGGATCAGTTCCCTCGGCGTTACTGGGTTTTTTTTTTTTGCCAACCGTTTTCATATCAGCCCCGCCTCCTTGAATATGATTGGCTAGGAGTTACACTGTTAATATTCAATTGGCTAAATGCTAGCGAATCTCCTTTGGGGACTAACCAATACCAGCGAAGGAGGCGGGATTTTAAAGAATACGGGTGTAGAAAAAGAAAAGAAAAAAAACCCAACTGAAGATCATTTCCGGTGCGATGGAATTGTGGGAAGACGGTTGACAAGCCAAAAGACCCGTATGTGTTGCCTAGAGAAGGAGTTCGCTCAGGGACACCGCTCACTGGCTAAATAAATAAATAAATAACATAAATAAATAAATAAATACACATCGCAGCCTTGACTTGAGTGCTGATTTATTTCACAAGCTATTACAAAATCAGACACATTTATCTAACTATTATTTATTATTTAAATGTGTACAGTTTTTTTTTTTTTTTTTACTGGGGCCATAATGTTTTTTACTTGTATTTTTTAATTACTTTTTAAAAAGTTTATTTATTTATTTATTTTATTCCAGTTGACATTATTCCTAGGCAAAATACACTATATGGCCAAAAGTATGTGGACGCCTGAAACGCACACACGTACACACACGAAGATCAAGCCAAGCGCAAGACCTGTCCAGGAGATCACAAAGGTTAACTAAAGGCCCCTCTCGCATTGGCTAATGTTAATGTTCATGAGTCCATCATCAGGAGAACACTGAACAACAGTGGTGTGTATGGCAGGATTGCAAGGAGAAAGTCACTGCTCTCCATAAAGAACATTGCTGCCTGTCTGCAGTTTGCTAAAGATCATGTGGACAACCCAGACGGCTACTGGAAAATGTTTTTCCACAATCCAAAACCAAGGATATCAAAAAAAAAACCTCAGGAAAATTAATTGTTGTTACAAATTAATATTGAACTATATTAAAGGTACTGTCCAGGTACATTATTATCCCAGTGTAACATAGTGTAACATAACAGGCATAGCAGTGATCCTTATAGTGCACTTATGTATCTTAATGATGTTAATGGTGTTTCTCTACAATTCTGCTTTTCAAACTGAAGGGGACCTACAAAGGATGTACCTTAAAGGGCACTAACCCGGTGACAATCATCTGTACATTTAAGTCCTACATTAGCACCTTGTTTTCATAGACTGTATGTACAAAGTTTTATACCACAGTGTCGTTGAACCCTCGTTTCCGATTGGTCAGAAGGTGCTGATTAATTTTCTATAACAGCAGCTCTGACGGTAGTTCTAGCTACAAGGTTCATATTAATGCACTCATTCTAATATATTATCATTTCTAGAATAACAAGAGACTTCGATGGAGGATGTTTCACATAAACAAATGAGGTTTTCTGAGAGATGTTTGTTTAACATTTTTGGAAGGAGTCTCCAGTGTCAGCTGGACCACATGATTGGCTGATTGGAGAACTGCAATGAATGTGCAGGTGTACTGGTGTTCCTAATAAAGTGGACAGTGAGTGTATACGTGTATAATAGTTATTAATAACGGACATTAGTATACGGGTATAATAGTTAAGAATAATCGACAATGAGTGCATAATAGTTAATAAAAATGGGATGATTTTAATGTATAAAAATACCTTTAATCAAAAAAAGCATTTTTATGGCAAACGTGTAAACACCCCCCCCCCCCCCCAAAAAAAAAGAAAGAAAACACTGATACAACAAGAAAACTTCAATACAATTTCAGTCCAACGGAAATCATCTTCATGTGTCTAATTTCGATATAAACAATAATCAATCACACAGCAAATAGCTTTCTTCCTCAGTGTAATTAAACATTCAGCTTCCATCAAGGCCTCTCTCAGAGGAATATCCGAATATTGGAGCATGACAAAGAGAAAAATGGCCTCCTACATTTACAATATTCATTATTGTGTGATTTTAGTCACTTACACATGCGCGATTGTTTTGCCTTACAAACTGCATTTTAAGGAAAGACTCTAACGGGGCTATTGTGATTTGACAGAACGGAACACATTCGTACACAAAACAAACTTTATATCAGGTGTGCTTGTAAAAAAAGAAAAGGATTCATTAGAGCGTCCTGTGAAAGCCTCTATAGACTCCGTTCATCCTGAGAGGGCCGACTCATTTAAACGTCTTGATTTAGCAACCACATGTGAGCCCAGCGGTGGAACAGAGCTGAAAAAGAGGACAGCAGCAGGAATCTCAAAGCACTTGAGAAAGCTGAAGGTAAAATCCCAGCTGCAGCTTTCCATCTCCAAAACACAGACACTGATTGCACAATGCATTAGGCACAACATATAAACCATAAACCATCAGAGGCATATTCTGCTTTGTAGTGTTGACTTCAATGGAACGACTGACCCGTGTCGTTTGTTTTTTTCTTGTTCCTTTCGCTACTTCGTGGACCGCATGCCATCTTGTGCATTTTTGCAGCTTTTATAAAGCACCGCATATTTATTGCAAATCTCGCAAATACTTCAAAGGCCATTTCTCATTAAATACTGAAATTGAACGGTTTGCTCTTGTGCAAAATTTGCTCCTGCCTGCATTATAAGTACCTTATTTGAAAAACGTTCGCCGTTACGTACGCAGTGCAAATATTCACGACTGAAATGGTCCTAATTTCTAATGCCTTTCAACAGCAGAACTTCTCTCTCCAAAAAATACTGAAACTTAACGCGACTTTAAAGTTCTATTACTGGAACTGAGCCCAGGCTCTTTGCAATATATGACACGTTATATGACCATCTAAAACCTTTCATATGTTCATTAGGACTAGGCTGGTGTTTTTCAAAACATGGCTTTTGAGTAATTAGTAAACACACTAATAACGATTATCGATCACTTTCCGAGTCACTTGTGAATTTAAAAATACACTGAATTAGTCAGTTCAGGACAACACTGGGCAACACTGGACAATAACATGGACACTGATCTAATCACTGAACAAACATCTTCTTGTCCAGCAGCTCCACGCTGTGAGGCGAGGTTTGGCCGGGAGCTCAGTCTTGTGTCCAGTGGCGTGCCCGACAGCTGCTCAGGATCTCTCCGAATGGCCGGCAGTCCTGTTCGCTGCCTCCATCATGGCACGGAAACACGAGCTCTCGTTCGCCAGCAGATTTGGTGGGCTGTCAAACTCCAGGATCTGTCTCACACAAGGGGAAAGCATGCAGAGTACCCAAAGAAGTTAGTTAGATGCTATGTTCTGTCAGTTTTCGATATGCAGCCCCATCTACTCGGTCTGTTATTGGAAATGGACTACCGTAGGACCAGCACTAAAGTGCTTTTTGGGTGATTGCATGTTCTCTGCACAGCAGTAACTCTGACAAGGTAGTGAGAAAATGGCTGAAGTAGAGGTACATGGTAAAATGGCAACTCGATGAAATGACTCTACAATAGTTTCCAGTGAAACAACTGTCACTTGCATGGCACATAGCAACTGAATTTGTGTGGTCCTGTTACTGACTGCCACACTGTTGACATAGAATAGAACATCTTTGGTGCGTAGGTTTTCTTGTCATTAACCCCTTAAACTCCCAGAACCCTTCAGTGGGTCCAGATATACCTTCCTCACTCTCATAACTGTACACCTTTACTAGCAAACTGAGACCAGTGTTGGGCTGGCAGACTTTCAGCCACCTTTAATTGAACCATGCCAACCTAATCTCAGACATTCAGCTGGGGGCTGAAGTTGTTCAACACTGGCAGAGTTGTTACGAACTATACTTATGGGTTGCTATTAAAAGTGCTATTTCGCAAACATTGGCTCAACATAATAGCCGTCCAAACTTTGGGCTGAAGTCAGTTGGGTTACCTGGGTTAGTTCCTAGCTCACTGGTTAACATAATTAACATCAGATACTAATTAACAAATAATAACAACAGGAGATAAGAAGATGCTCTGACTGTGTACCTATACTGTCTATATACACGGTGTGTTGCATGTTAAAATCCTGAGCTAGCCAAAAAGCGTTTCAAGATACTCTACAGTTACCGTAGTTACCATGAACTAGGCTACCACAGTAGAATAACAATACTACCGCAGTGCAGAGTTTGATAACATTAGTTATTAAAATATAATTCTAGTCGCCATAGTAAACTACGATGTTTACTTAACTTAATAATATGACAACGATATTAAGCTAAATTGTCACAATACACTTTCTGGAGAATATCATGGGCATTGTTGGCAGTTTTTGGTTTTTTTTCCTCTTTTATTTCTAATATATATATTTCTTTTTAAAAAAATAAATAAATAAATGGAAAAAAAAACTTTGAAAACATAGTTTTCCCACAATTTCTAACAAACTGTTGTGCTGGTAAACTGTTGCATCTAAATACCATAATATACTGTAAACTGTGTTAGTAATATGACCTTATGTGGATGGGAGCATCTAGCACCCATTGGTCACTGGTTTATTATTCTAAAGGTTCTATGTAGAAACCTAGAACAGAAGGTTTCCCTTTCAGAAAAGTTCCCCAGGTTGAAGCTACAACCATTATCCAAACTGTTTCCATGTCTTAAAAAAAAAAATCTAAACTTAGTTGAGAAAACAATAATTGGATATGCACACTGACCTGACCCATGTCCAGTACCAGAACTCTGTCACAGCTGAGGACAGTATTGAGGCGGTGAGCGATGACTAGCGTGGTACAGCCTCTGAAAGAGGTCCGGATGGTCTCCTGAATAAGCCGATCTGTCTCTGTGTCAATGGCTGCCGTTGCCTCATCTAAAAGCAAAATCTAACAGAGACAGGTTCGAATTACAAAAACATATTTGCATATGACACAAACATTAAAGGAGCTGTTTGTCATTTTTAGAGCCCCCTTCTGTTTGACAGGTTAAACTGCAATAAAATTATTTATTGCAAGTCATCAGGATCTCGGAAGAAAAAAAAAAAACGAGTCTGCCCCTGCTGTTGAGTATGCCTTTTAAGAAAAAGAGGCGGAGCTAGTTTCCAGGCCAGAAAAATGTAAACAGAAGCCTGAAATGAAGAAGCTAGACATACCCACTGCATGATGGAGATTTTCTAAAATATCTTGTATATTATTGTTATTATTGTTATTATTATTATTATTATTATTATTATTATTATTATTATTACTATAGGTCTAGAAATAGTAGAAACTGCACCTCTAGTTAACACACTATCTAGACCCTTTAATTCAGCTTAATTCAGTTTACACTAGATCATAAAAGACTTAATTGTGTTGTGTTTATGATCTACCTCCCTCTTTTCTCACCTTCTCCTTTAAGCAGTCTCAAACAACTGAAATCCCAGCACGGCTTGACTTTCAGCCATGTGGTGGCAATGTTTCACTGTTTTGAAGGTGCTGAGATTTAGCACCTACAAAACTCAAAACGTGTGTGTTAAAGTCATAAACAGCCTATAAATTTCATCTGCGCATGATGACAGCAAATAAATCTATAGGTAACGCTACAAAACGGCACGCGGCAACCATTTTAGATCCAAAATCCAAAACCCTTCCCTATAAGTCAGTATACAGTCATAACGTAATAATATCCGAACAACCTAACTTCCTGTTGTCTAGCAGCCTGGCGCATGTGTTTTGGATCGCACATGTTCTATTAGGAATGACTCTGCGTTCACGTGGGGGGAGGTGGACGCTATGGCTGGTTGTGTTTCCTGCATGAATGCGCTCACGGGACCGTCGGACTAAGCCCGAGCTCGCATAAACAGGTGTGCGCAGGTGTGTTTTGGTACCTTGCTGTGTCTGAGCAATGCTCTTGCCACACACAGCAGTTGCCGCTCTCCCACTGAGAAGTTCTCTCCGTTCTCCGTCACCTCCGAGTCAAAGCCGTGCGGCAACTGGCTCACCTGCAAGCAATCCGAACATGCCACGACTTTTTAAAATCGGCGTGAAAAAGCAGAGAACAAAAACCAACAACTTATATTCATGTCATCTGAGATACAAACGTACAGTATACCCAAGATTGTACTTCAAATTCAAATACAGTCAACAAAGACGATCCAAGACCGGCAGAATTACTTTGGAAGATTTAACTGGTGTTGCCCCAATCTTCCAGGAATAAGTACATTTAATTCGACAGTATCTTTCAAAAGTTTTTTGAAACTATTGTTCAGTTTTTTCTCTCTGCACGCATTAGTGACTAGTAAAATGCCGTAACTTGCATCGACTGTGAAAGAGCTGCCAAACCATCCTCACCTAATTAGTACACGACCAATTTTCCTCTAGTGGCCTCTAAATTCCCAAATTCATCAGTCATCTGCGTTCATTAGGGTGCGAATGCAAAAAACATTCGAATAGCAGGGATCTCACTTAAGAACATTTGATCAGTGTTGCCTAAAATCTATGAAATGACACCACGTCGTCGTAGAATTCTCAAACCTGACTGGTTACATGGTGTTGGTTCATTTTCTATAACAGCGCCTCTGATCGTAGTGCGTCTATCACACAAATCGCAGGTTTTATATCCGTGAGTTTGTTCTAATATGTTATCGTTTCTATAGTATAGTATAAGAGTGATAATATAAATGCATTTGAAAAAAAAAAAAGAAATACAACCCCAATTCCAAATAAGTTGGGACGCTGTGTAAGATGTAAATAAAAAAAACGGAATGCGATGGTTTGCAAAGCGCATAAACCCGTATGTTGTTCAAGGTAGAACGTAGAAAACATGTCAAACGTTTAAACTGAGGAAATTTCTGGATCGTGTTCACACGTGGCTTCTTCTTTACGTGATAGAGCTTTAATCGGCGTTTGTGGATGGCACGGTGAACCGTGTTCACAGACACTGAGTTCTGGAGGTGTTTCTGAGCCCGTGCAGTGATTTCCATTACAGAATCATGGCTGTTTTTAATGCAGTGCCTCCTGAGGGCCCGAAGATAACGGGCATGCAATATTGATTTTCACCCTTGTTCCCTTGCGCACAGGGATTTCTCCAGGTTCTCGGAATCTTCGAGGATGTTACGCGCTGAGGATGATGGGATATTCATAATCTTCACAAGTTTACGTTGAGGAACGTTATTCTGAAATTGTTCCACAAATTGCAGACACAGTTTTTCGCAGATTGGTGAAACTCTACCCATCTTTACTTCTGAAATACTCTGCCTCTCTAAGTTACTCTTTTTATACCCAATCATGTCACTGACGTGTTCCCAATTAACCTCCAGCTGTTTCTTTTCAGTAACACTTACTTTTCCAGCCTTTCCTTGCCCCGTCCCAACTTTTTTGAGACGTGTTGTGGCCGTCGAATTAAAAATTACCTCCCCCGACCCCCCCCCCCCCCCCCCCAAAATAGTACATTTCCTCCGTTTAAACGTTTGATATGTTTTCTATGTTCTATCGTGAATAACATACGGGTCTATGCGATTTGCAAATCATTGCATTCTGTTTTTCTTTACATTTTACACAGCGTCCCAACCTTTTTGGAATTGGGGTCGTAACTGACAGAGTTTTCTTTAAGGAGATGTTTGTTTGATATTTACGGAAAGAGTCTCCAGTGTTGGTGCTTTGTAACAGTCATGGGAAAGTCTTCAGGACAGAGAAGTTTGCTGTTTCTGGTTTCTTGTTAACATGACAAGCTGTATAGACGGAGGTACAAAGTACAATCTCAACACGATGAGCCATCTATAATCGTTTCTGGTGAACTGTCGCTGGTAGAGCACTGACTGCCAGACTGTTTGCACATTACATAAGGTCTTTTGTACTTAATGTCTTGTCATTAACCCCTTAAACTCCCAGAACCGATCAGTGGATCCAGATATACCTTCCTCACGCTCATAACTGTATTCCTTTACTAGCAATTTGAGATCAATGTTTGGCTGGCAGACTTTCAGCCACCTTTAAATCAACCCAGCTAACGTTGAACTAATGTCAGACATTCATTTAGGTCCAGGTTGGGTGCCAAAGTTCTCTCGAAGCTGGCAGGGTTGTCATGAACTGTGCTTGTGTGTTGTTATTAAAAGCGCTCCTTTGCAAATTTAGCCCAAAATAGCCATCCAATCTTTGGGCCAAAGTTAACTGGGTTACGTGGGTTAGTTACAAGCTCACTGAGCAACATAATTTTAAACACTAATAAACAAAAGATAGCAAGTTAACCTTTTTGTGAGTGCGGCCCACTTTTAAGAATGACAATCTTTTGCGACCCGGGTGATCTGAGAGAAACTGTGGCTTCGTTCAGCTTTGGTTAATTTAGCTAAAAAATCATTGAAGTTCTACTAACCTTTTATCTAATCAGCGTTTTTAATTAAACAGAGGATTTAAAACATGCACGGATGCTATTTTTTTTGGATTACTAACCTTACAAATTGCAAATGTAGACCTCCTTTTGTTTATGTGATTTCACAAACACATGCATAACCAGAGAGAAAGTAACCGAATCATCACAAAAAGCTATAAGAGCATGGCTAATTTTGTTCTGGTTGGTTCGGAACCTCTGAAATCATCAGTAGTTTGAGAGTAATGGCCGTTTTAGTGACATTAGCGATATATGTTTGGGGCGATTTCATTCATCAGCGATGCAACTTCCAGAGATTATTCATTTAAATGATCTGTAGAAAAGTTTTCCTCCACTGCTGATTGTTTATTCCTAACAGCAGTGATTGCAAATTCTCATGCGCTGACTGCACAATTTTGCTTACGTGACCTAACAAAACCCCGCCACCGACATCAGCGAGGAAAGAGGAACGGATCCGTCCTTACACATGACTAATGGTGTGATCAGTTTTGGTCTTGGGAGCTCTGAACTCCCACATTCATTAGTCATCTGAGAGCGAGTATGGATTCAGTATGACTGGGTTCATTAGGATGCCAAAAGCAAAGATGACCCAACATTAGCAATCTATTAAACCTTCAGGGTATTTAATCAGTGTGGGCCCAAATCTACAGAAACCACTGCGTTTCAAAAACGTATTCAAAACGCGTTGGTGCTACCGTGCAAAAAGCTTTCCTCTTCACACTGATTTATTTATTCGGTAATATCAACGAGTCCTTGTTCCCAAATGTTAATTTCATCATTTTGTTTATGTGGCCAAACAGACACGAGTTAGAGGAACGGACAGAGGAAATAACCACCCGATAAGTGCACGCCCAATTACTCTTATGTAGTCTCGTTTACGAGTCATCTAAGAGTAAGCATGGATTTATCGAGACTCGATTTCGTAAGCATGCAATAAATAAAAATGGACGGTAATTAGCGATGATGTTTTTCAGCTCTGAACTCGCACATTCATTAGTGCTCTGAGAGGAAGTACGGATTCAGTAAAACTTCAGCGTCATTAGAATACTCAAAGCAAACATCGTTGAAGATGAGCAGTCGAATCTGGCTGCCGGTTTGCGCGAAAATCTCTCACAAATTAAAGGAGCTGTTTGTCATTTTTAGCGCCCTCGGTTACCTGAAAGGAAAATCGAAAGAACAGTGAATACACTGATAGGCCTTTTGATTGACTCCACCCCTTCTATTGAAACGATACTTCTTGAGTCGGCCTTTAAGGACGTGGGGCGAGGCCGAGCAGCTCTGTTCTGGTTGGGGGGGGCTCATTTTCAGGGCCAGAAAAATGTAAGCGAAAATGAATAAGAAATATAGAATCCAGCCATATCCTTTGCAGTATAATAACGATATAATCATTTTGATCACTGACCATTATTCCAAGTCTAGAAACACTTACAAACCAGGGCTGTCTTTTAAGGTTTTCCTCCTCTGATGTATATATTTTACGAGTTCCAGGTTTGCTCTCATCTCCTTAGATGGCTATGGCATCATCGGGCAACAAACCCGAATGTAATTTGTCGAACTCCGCACCTGAGCACTCCTCACTCACCATGTCTTTGATGTGCGTTTTCTCTAGCGCCTCCCAGACCTGTGCGTCCGTGTACTGGCCCCACGGGTCCAGGTTTGACCTGAACACAGAAAAAACAGGAACATGTTGTACCAGTCTGTAATTCCAGGCCCGGGCACGTGCATGTCTGAGCTGTGGCTGTGATGTAAACAGTACCTGACAGTACCAAGGAAGAGAACAGGCTCTTGGGGGATGACTGACAGCTTGCTTCTCAAGGCTTCCAGGCCTACGTGAGTGATGTTGACACCATCGATGATGATGGATCCCCCACTGAGCTCCACCAGCCTAAAAAGTGCTACACCAAGTGAAGATTTACCTGAGGAAACCGGAGGGCAAAGTCTTTACTTATTCACATCAGTGCTAATCAAACTGTACACTACTAATTTCTGATGCAGTACTGAAATCAGTAACAAATATATAGCTTCCACCGAATGACGTAATTCAAGACTGACTAATGATATTTGTTTGATACAATTCAGCATTTCAAATGACCTTGCCGGGCAAACCTTCAAAAAGCACACACACCTGAGCCGGTCCGGCCGACGATGCCCACTTTCTCCTCTGGGAGAACGTTGAAGCTGAGGTTCTTCAGAGCCAGGGGTAACTCGGGCCGATAGCGCATCTCCACATCCTGGAAGCTGATGCTACCCTTCTGTGGCCAATCGGACGCAGGGGCAGAGGCGTCTCTGCTCTGCTGAGGTGCCTCCGTCTCCAGGTTCTAAACACGCGAAGGTCACAGATTTGCTTTAAAGGCTGGATTGACGATACATACTCAAGATGTATGCATCCACGTGTATCCTGTAGCTGTCTGGTGCGCCGTTGTGAACGTCCTCAGAAAGTCAATGAACTAACATCGTGTCTCAAATAATATAATTATGTACTATTCGACACGGTTTTTGAGAACTAACAGTAACTGGCTTACTTATTACATTTAGTGTGTGAATTTCTCAAAGCTAGTCTTCATGTATGTGGTTATTCTCGCTATGTCAAAAAGTCAAAAGTGATGAAACGAAACAGAATCACTTCGAATTGTCTTCATTTCAGCCTTATTGTGATTCATTTAAAGGTATCGTGTAAGTTGCTTTGCCAGACATCTGATTTTATGTAAGTGAATCAAATTTTACTTGAATACGTCCGAGGTATAGCATTTTACGAGATGAACTATTGTTCTGCTTATATGAGTGTGGTCAACTGTGGAGCATCACACACGTGGAGATTTCCACCTCAGCTCAGCTCACTGTTTCCCCATAGTGTAATGAGCCGATGGCCTCTGACTGTTGCTCGGTTCCCATACTGAACGCTCCGTTCCAATACTGTCTGTCTGTACACTCACCTTGATGTAATGATTGATCCTCTCTACTGATGTAAATCGAGCCTCCGTTTCAGACAGAAGTCTCACCGTGAACTGAAACAGACCTGTCAGCTGGAACAGAGGCAGGTCACAGTGGGTCAGAAACACATCCATGCTAAACATATCAACAGCATTAGCCATTTGAGTAAAGATGGCACTCAGATACATAAAGATTTGAAATGTATCAAACAGTAATTAAACAATCAACATATTGAGCTGCTCTAAATACAAAATAAACAATAATAACAATAAACCATGTCGTGTGTATTGCTGAGCACCTGAACGGCATAGGAGATGGCCAGACCGGCGTACGCTGGAGAGATATGTCCGTGCATGATAACGATCAATAGAGCCACGACGGAGGTGAGTATAATGCTTATGAGGTCTAAACGCACGGCAAGCCAGCGCATGGCACAGCTGAATAGGTAGTAGGCAGCCTGGTTAGTGTCCAACAGCTCCCGATATCTGGCCAAACACACAAAGTGCATAATAACATTTGCTTCTTCTCTACATATCTACATTTCCCTCATTTGAACCTTTCTTTCGTTTCCCAATCCTGTTCCTGAGTCTGCTCTTACAATCACAGCACATGATCTGCAACAGTTTCAATATATTAGCCACACTGTACAAATGATATACCGTACGTAGTATTATCCGGCATTTACATACTGCATCAATTAGAACGTTTTATCCCCAAACGTCCCACCCAGAGAACCTAAATCCCTTACCCTGGGACAAATTTTGTATCATATTAACAGCATAACCTTTTTCTTTTAGTGAAAATGTCCCATTCAAATTTATTGATTTATTTAAAGTGAATGAGTCCATACAAGTCAGTCTATTAAGCCTATAACTATAATAATTCAGATATCATTTATATATGTATAACTATAACAAATTTGACAGTGACTAATCATGATCTCTACAAGCGATTATTATTATTATTATTATTATTATTATTATTATTATTATTATTATTTTAAAACCTCTCAGCTATACTTCATGGACTCAATCATGGCTCTACAGTAAATAAAAGAAATGTGTGAACTGATCTAAACAAATGATCTAAACTAAGGTCTGATTAGTAGTTAGTTCTCGTTTCAGTGTCAGTTAATAGTGTTATTTTAGACAGATACAGGAAGAGAGTAAAAGACAAATGAGAACCCGGAAAAAGTAAACATATTTGCATATATGAAGGTACAAGGTAAATACATGTAGTCTATAAAGTAATCTTAATCAAGGTTAGAATGTGGAAAACGTATACCGGTATATGTGGGGAAAACGATACACAATTCTTGCACAAATCCATAATCCGCTCGAATTTTATTTAAAAAAAAAAAAACAACAACAAAAAAAAACAACTGGATGTCCAGGTGTGACAGACTCACCTGTGAAGGAAGTCTGGCCCCCTTCTGTAAGCATGGATAGTAGACAGACCCTGAAGGCTGCTGGTGAGGTGAGAGGTGAAAGGCGATTGGCTGATGTTCTCCAGCCTTTTCAGCTCACGAATCAGCACCCTTTTGAGACAGAAAAGAAGAAAAAAATAACTCTGGAAAAATCTCACACCTCACCCTGGTGTCTAATAAGTCCCACTGTATTCTCAGTGAAGCAGGATTGAAGTGTGACCGATCATAGCCGTCCAGCTGATCACACCTGCCATGTGACAGGTTAGTAACTTATAAGATGGACACCCACAGGGGACAATAAGTGTGCTGCTGAAGGCTTTCAGGATGAGGCTGTGTCATTGCTGAGGCCTCAGTCCTAATTTATAGGGCCTTTTATAAGCCCTGCCACTTCAACGCTAAAACCAGCAGGACAGCACAGCCTCGGCCGGCAGCGATGTGAGAGATGGGCTTTTATTGGCTAAAGGTAGGCTGATTTCTACTTTTAGACACGAAATGAAATGGGCAAAGGCTGCAAATAAAAAGACTGCTATGAATCACCCTTTTCTCATTATAGGGATTGGGATGAGAATGAGGGAGAAAATGGACAAAACATAAAAAGAATGAAAAAAAAACACACCCTGCTTCTAGAAACAGGGGTTGTTTGCAAATGATGTTCTTTCAGGTAAAAAAAAAAGAGCTGAATGTTTGGTGGTTCATTAGAAAATCCATTATTAGAGTTCAGCTGGGCTTACTGCTGCCAATTTTTCTAGAATCTTCCATTTGTCACCCATATTATTTTCAGCACCAAAATAGCTAATAAAACAGTTAATAAATCAACAAATCACAAAAGAGGTAAAAAATAAAATATATATATATATATATATATATATATATATATATATATATATATATATATATATATATATATATATATATAATTCCTTTATCATAACTGATGTGCAGGAGATTTCCTTTTTACACCGAACTTTGGTTTTTGGTTAAATTTTTATTGCATTTTTTTTTATTATTATTTTGGGTAAGAAATTCTGTGGGTAAATCCAGATTCTGTGATGCAATTTAGAAACGCCTCCCAACACTACACACTACTAATTTGCATATTGGAATCTGATTGGTTCTTACATTTTACGATGCAATAACGCTTTACTTCCCTACGTGACAAGTTCAAGGTGACTTTTCAACCATTTCTGGGTGAAGAAATAGAGTTGCTGAACTGACATTTGGGAAGTTTCCTAGTTGATTTCCTATAAATTGCCTTGGAGCTTGATTTCTTTAAATTGCACCTTGTATCTTTGTTTACTTTCCTCGTGTCCTACTGCCTCTCTCTGGAAATGTGAGGTAAGTATTCAAGAGGGGGGAAAAAAGCACAGGAAAAATCACATGTTTGCAAAATGAAACATCCTCGCTCAATGAAGCACCGGTCTAATGCAACTTCACTTATTGATACTCATACACAACGTGGTTTGATTACTCACTGAATAACATCAAGGAAACCTTATTACACAGACTAATTCAGTGTTTGTACTTCTTCTTATCATATGATTTACAGGAGGTGGAGTATTCATACACCATAAAAAAAATTCTATGTAGGAAGCTCCTGTTTATGCTTGATCTACCCTTACAGAAATCTGATATATGACCATATATGTCCGTATATCCGAGAAATGCTTCCACATATGTTACATGTACAGTCATATATGATCAAAACATATATAACCAATTTGGATACATAGCGATGTAAGTGTGCACCCTCTATGTCAAAATGATATGTTCTTGTCTGGAACAGCACCTCCCCTACCTCAACATTCTCCTTAAGGTTTACGTTCCCTCATGCAATCTGTGATCTGTTAACGACCGGCGCTTAGTAGTGACTACTCGGAGTGGCTCAAGGTCCCTTTCCAGAACCTTCAAACTAACCGTCCCTCAGTGGTGGAATGAACTTCCAACCTCAATCCGGACCGCAGAATCTGTCACCGTCTTCAAAAAAAGAACTGAAACTGGAGAAGTCATTATAAGTTGCATTGTCAGTCGAATTTGTGGAAACCAGTTGAAGCGTTCGTTGTGTTGAACTATTTCAATCGCTTTTGTTTGATTTGTTCATTGCAAACAGTTCATTGAAAGTCTGCAAATTTTGACAATAAACCTGATTCGCAGTGGCGGTTGATTCATTTTGATTGCAACTGTATTACATGTATTGGAAATTCATCACATTTCCATATGGGTAGAAGCCTTGACTCCTTCAGAGCGCATTTTAAGAATTGATATGCCCTTAAAGATAGCAGGCTTCAGTCATGTCTTGAGGGATGCAGGATCAAGGAATCAGGAATGCATGAATTAAATTATTGGGATGCAACCAACAGGTTACATTTCTCAGGGTGTTTCAGTCTATTAAAGATCCATAATCACTCTCTTGTTAAACACCTTTAACAAGGGAACTAAGGAAGTTCAAGTTCCAAGTTCAAGGTCCAACCTTAAATTACATATAAGCCAGTGATGCCTAACCTAGAGATGCGATTGATGATGTAGAAGAAGGCCGTGAGAGGGATGATGGAGAACAGGAACCATGGAAAAACAGTGCACACCACTCCTAGACAGAAGAGCACCAATGTCATGTTCTGCAGCAGCAACTCCACCTGAACGGCCAGACGCACATCCACTGCAACGAGAGCGAGAAAAACAGCGTAAGATGTCTCTATCTAGCTGACAGAAGAGAAGGGCTTGGCGGGGAATTCTCACACTAACCTTCATCCATGTCTTTGGAGAACCGAGTGAGGATGCGTCCTAGGGGAGTAGTATCAAAGAAACGCATTGGGCTGAGGAGGAGAGTCTTAAACAGCTTATCGTGTAGAGCCGAGGCTGCCCGCAAGGTACACTGCAGCACACAAACACGAATGAATTATTAAAACACAACCTTTCATAGTGCAAATGTTAACAAATCCACAATGCAAACAAGAAGACAAAAAAAACCCCCCCAAAAACATACAAATGCACTGAAGAGAGAAAAGCCTTGTGAAAAGCACCAGGGCACAAAGAAACAGAGGCTCAAGCCAGGGCTGAGCAAAATCCCAGAATGCTGGTGGTTTGTACAGCAATGTACACAATCTAACACACATATTTCGCATTGAACTTACTTGGAAGAACTTCCTATTTCTTACAGTGTATGCAGAGATAAAATATTATTTTGTAAGTAAGTGTCACTATTAAATATATATAAAAAAAGACACTAAATATTCCCATTCCCTTAACTGAAAAATTACCAAACATTAGTGGCACATGGATACAAAAGGACATCAGCTGTCCATAAGCTCCCTAATGCACTGTCAGACCTATTTAATGGGGAAGATGGTTGCAAGGAGACCCAGAGAGACATAACACACATAAGCCCTTTCCTGCTGAGAGCCATAGCAGTGGACTGATAAATGGATTTAGCCTGCAGGCAATTTCAATTACAGAGCAGGAAGAAGAAAAAAACAAAAACGTAGAAGACACACAGCAGATAAAATGAGAAAGCAGGCCAATTAGGAAAGGCCATGTCAGTGGTGCAATGGACCCTTATTAAAAAGCAGAAGGAAAACAGGACACATGACCTCTGGTAATGATTTTCTTTAACTTGGAGGATATATATTTGTGTTTAAAGGTTTACTGACCTGACTATGACACAACCAAAGAATCAATGTGGTATCGGTGCACCAGACTGTGACCCACCTCTGAATATTTGAGAAGAACAGATTAACCTGTGCTATGGACCGAAGTTTCATAACCGGGTGTCTGGGAGACTGTGATATAAACATTAGCGTCAAATTACCACAGAATGTAAGATTTAAAAAAATGTAACCCTTACTGTAAGTTTCCATGACTGCAACGCATTAGCTGAAACTAATTATTGAATGTCATGTAATCAAATGTAATATTATGTCATTCACATCCAATATTCATTAACAGCCAAATTCATAAATGAAATCAAATTCGTAAATCTTCATTAAGTCTAGCCAGTTAGCGTACATGAGCTAACCTGACAGGATTTCTGATAGGACTTTGAAGTCAAATTCATAAATGTTCATCAAGCCTAGCCATTTAGCAAACACGAGCTGACATGACAGGATTTCTGATAGAACATTTAGGAAGACAGATTGCTCACTGACTTCACAAATAAAGTGAGCCAGTTTAGCTAAAATGTGCTAACCTGACAGACTTTCTGAGAGAGTGTTTACGGCTAACGCTTGCTAGCTGGAAAATGAGCTAAGCTATTTGTTTTTGTTTTTTTACAGGATATCTCAGCATCTGATTTCTACTCATAAACTTCTGAATGGTGTTGGAAACCCCTGGCATACATCAAAGACACTTACACTTTTTTTTTTTATTTTTTTTTTTTATTTTATTTTTTTTTAAATTGCATTAAAATGTAGTTGTAATGAATTCTTCCATTTTCACTAAGCTGAGATGTGAGGCATGAAAATGTAGAGAGTAACCTCAGAGATGAAGCGTTACCTTGACGAACACAACGCCCCGCACACTCTTGAGGATCAGCAACACTCCCATGGACAGGGCGTAGATGCTGGAGTAGTACTGAAGGTGGGGGTTTAGTCGCATACTGTTGCTCACCACACTCTCGTTCCCGTGTAATACTGTTACATTCTAAACACACACACACACACACACACACACACACACACACACACACAAATCCCAAACTGTTTACAGAAGGCAGCGTCAAAAATAGATGCAGCACCGGCATCTGGGCTGTGATTCTTCCTCTGAGAAAATTATGTTCACTGTGGCATTTCTAATTAGCGCTGGGACTGATGTTCGCTTTTTGCCAAGCAGCAAAACACACATTTGTTTAGTGTTATAAAGAGTCACTAAAGGATTGTTTCTCAATGAAATGCGAGCACTGCTAACAGCTATGGGTGTGTGAGGCAGTTATGGTTTAATAATAGCTTCTACAATCTTTCTATTACAATAATCAGCATTAAGTTTCCAGCTGTGGCTCACTCACCCCGCTGCCCTGCTTGATCCAGTGGCTGAGCCACCAGTTACTGAAGGCTATGCTGCCTGTGGTGAGGAGGAAAAGCAGGACATTGATAATGAAGGCCAGGGGTCCTCCGGCAGCCTTGATGTATGTAGCGTAGACAGCCCAGGTGACCGCCCCATGGCCCTTCTCCTCAGCCTGCATGAGCTGGTCTGTGGGATAGCGTATCAAAGAGTTTGGAGAAAAGAGCAGAGATCTGTGTGTCCTTTCTTGCCTGAAAAAAAGTCAGCTAAGCATACCGCATTATTGTCAGATTTCACAGCTCTCACCTCCTCTCGTACTCTCAGCGGGCTGCTTTGCTGCCGTACTGATGACAGAAGCGCACAGCGGCGAGTCCTTCTCCTCTCCCCCCTGCTGGTTTTTTAAGTTTTTCCTCACTAGGTTCTGAGAAAGAGAGAGAGAAAGCGTAACAATGTATGAGCTAAATTATGACAGCTAGAACAATGAATGTTAGGCCATTAAATATGATAGTGACAAGGTCTTATACACTAGGTACCACACTCGGCGATCAATGTACTCATAAATTATAGACGTCAGGAATGAATTAACATTTCTAAAACAGCAGGCCTTGCAGGCCTCTCTTCATAAATTGTGCAAAAGGTGATGTGAAGCACTCCATGAGCGAGTGACCCTGGTGTTTTCCCTAAGCACGGTGGCAAACTCTACCTCCTGCTGTATACTGGTGAAAAGCGTGGCATAGTCACGACCTCGGGCCATCAGCTGGGCATGCATGCCGTGCTCCGCAATCTGCCCGTCCTTCATCAACACCACCTCGTCGCACTCAGCCAGGTACTGCCAGAGAAGAGATTTAAAGCAAACATAGTGAACCGGTTGATAAATAGATGGAAGACTGGGCAGATATGAGAATGCTTGCATGGATAAAGATTCATAACATGCTATAATGTCCCTCCAGGGAAACCTGGACTGGAGGAAAGGCATTAAAGTCAGTGTGTAATAAAACAACCGCTTAAAGCTTTAGAGGAATACTTTTCAACCAAATATCTATCTACTGCATCTGTAGTGCATGTGCAACTACCAGAGAGAAGAAATTCCGAGATTTAACTCTACCTAGAAGATTAACCCGAGACGCACTTATATTTGAAGTCTAAGGACAGTTTGTTGAACAAAATGTTAATGAAGCATATTTTTTGTAGGATGCTTTCATGAATTCCATCAAGGGTATTTATAAATGAACCTCTAAATCTGCACGTAATTTCCTCAGAGATGGGGCTACTTTTTCAGAGGTAAGAATTTGTGGCTATGTGTTATAGCATGTCGTCACTTCTACAGTTACACTGGTACTTGAATGGCAGAGGTGCCACGTAATTTAAAAAGTCTCCACTTTTTAACAGTCCCCCCCCCCCATTTGTTCTCACCAATTCCCAACCACTAGCTAACTCTCCCCTCATCACATGACAACTACTAGACAGGGGAGGGGCAAACACAAGTTTCCTCTAAGACATGTGAAACCAACCTTCACATCTTTACAGACTGCTCTTCATGCTGCATCACCGTGCAGTGTGACACACTCAGAAGAAAGTGCTCTCTACCCTATTGCGCATACACGAGCTCACTGATGCCAACGATTAGCTAGAGTTGTTATTATTGACAGTGGAGCGAGAGTATTTGGTTAAGTTTTGGTAGTCTTTAACAACTTATCTTAGATTCCTATTATAAGTATTCATATCGCGTCATTTACGTAATGGAGGTTTGGACGGATGCGTGTACAGTAAAATACTTTTATTTATGAGCGACAGGCAGACAAATCCAAATCGTGATATAGAAGCGTGGTCAAAACAGGCAATGGGTCAGGCGATCTACAAACAGGCATAAACTAGGCTAGGCTAGAATCCGGAACGAGAAACGAGGAACAAAGTCAATGAACATGAATCAAACCGAAAACAAGGAACAACCGCTTGGTAAGGAGAATAACTCAATACTACGCGAGGTGCTAAGAGACACGAGGGGTTTAAATGACAAACGTAATCATGGGTTAAACACAGGACAGCTGAAAACATTGATGAAAGACATTCGGGAAACAACCAATGACAAAACAGGGGCGGAGACCTATTATAACCATAACGAACGCATGTGTCCAAAGTAAACAAAGTCAATGTCCCTGAAGACTGAAAAGCGTGTGTTCGTAAGAGCTCACGCACCGGGCTTGCGCTACGGGCTCGCGCTTCGGTTTTCCGAGCACCCTACAACACTGCAGCGCTAGCTCGAGGGGAAATCGTGGCATTCAGTTATATGTCCTTTGCTCAGTAAAGGGTAAAGCATTGACATTATCGCCCATGGTTATCACATGTGTGGCAGGTGCAGTAAATACAGATTAGATTGAAAAACGCTGGAGTACTCATTTAAAGGAACTAAATGGACCAACAGTGTAGTCCATAGGTAACTAAACGATGATATAATGTTTGAAATTAAACAAAAAGTTAAAACTGAAGATAAATTTAATTGAAGGATGTTCTGGAGCAACTGGAGTTCATCATATACATTGTACATTAAACGTTTTTGGACACATGGAGCAGTATACTGTATGATTTCACATGATTGGCAAATAAATAAGAAAAAATTTCACTGTGTTTACATTATTCTTTTGTTCAAATCCCTAAATCTAAATTAGTGCTTTATTAAAGGTATGTGCACATGCTCGGTGAAACATTTAGTGTAAGACTGTAAGTTACTGTAACACAAATCTATGTTGTGTGCAACAAGTGTCAAATTGAAATGAGCCAGATCAGGCCTTTTTCCATATATATATATATATATATATATATATATATATATATATATATATATATATATATATATATATATATATAGATGCATCGATGTATCAGCCAATAAAGGCTATTTTTCCTGCTATGGGCCTATAGTTTAAAAACATCCGATGATCAGGGCTGATTATATCCTGTCAATCAAAAGAGGGCGGGAAAACACATGGATTTCGTGCGGTGTGTAAAGATGATGTCTCTTGTGTGGAATGACGTCAAAACTGCACTTTGTAATCTTTGTAATCTCTGCACTGATAAAAACGGGAAACGGGAATTAATTATTATTAATTAAAAAGAAGATGTAAAAGGCAGAACTATCAGTATTGGCCTATATCACTCTGAATAATCGGTCATCGGTATCGGCTGAGAAAGTTAGTATCGGTGCATCTTTGATATATACGTAGATGATTTTATAAAATCCAAATAATCTTTACAGATCTTTATCAGAAAGGGTTTAAATAAAGTTTTTCATGCTTGTTCAATGAACCATAAACAATTATTGCACGTGCACCTGTGGAACAGTTTACAGGCGGTAGGTGATTAAGGTCACAGTTACAATAACTTAGGACACTAAAGAGACCTTTCTACTGACTCTGAAAAACACCAGAAGAAAGATGTCTAGGGTTCCTGTGTGAACATGCCATAGGCCTGCTGCAGGGAGGCATGAGGACTGCAGATGTGTTCAGAGCAATAAACTGCAATGTCTATAATGTAAGACGCCTAAGACGGTGCTACAGGGAGACATGAAGGACAGCTGATCGCCCTTGCAGTGGAAAATTACATGTAACCGTGTGTGTCCCCCCGGATGTGATCGAGACCTAGCAAATGCCTTGGTGGAAGAGTGGAGGAACATCTCACAGCAAGAACTGACAAATCTGGTGCAGTCCATGAGGATGAGATGCGCTGTAGAACTTAAAGCCGCTGGAGACCACCAGATACTGACTGTTACTTTTAATATTGACCCCCCCCCCCTCTGTTCAGGGACTCATTATTCCATTTCTATTCCTCAAATGTCTCAGTTGTGGAATGTTTTCATGTTAACACAAATATTTACACATGTTAAGAAATTTGCTGGAAATAAAAGTAGTTGAATATGAGAGGGGGTGTATATATACAGGCGCATCTCAAATTTTTTTTAAATAATGTGGAAAAGTTCATTTTTTTTTTTCTGTAATTTAATTCGAAAACTTTTCCATTTTAAATTCTTTTTTCTAATATTTTGCGATACTGGATTTTTTTCTCCATGAGCTGTAAACTGTAATCATCCAGATTAAAACGAAAAAAAAAAAAAGGACTGCAATATTTCACGTGTAATGGATCTAGAATATATGAATATATTAAATCACAGAACAAAAATGGACACACACGCACACACACAGTATATACACTAATTCAATCAAATCAAACCTGAATCAAATCAACAGCATCTCCAGTAAAGACTATTGATCCAGTTCCAGCGCCAGCTGTACTCGCCCAAGCCATGAAAATCCCTCCACCATGTTTTACAGAGAAAGCAGTAATGCTTTGGATTAAGAGCAGTTCCTTTTTTCTCTCTCCACACCTCCTCTTTCCATTTCTCTCCTACAGGTTAATCTTACCTTTGCCCTCTCTCTAAGACGTATTCTCTCCCTAGAACTTTACAGTGGAATGTAACCTGGTCTTTCTTTTCTCTGGGACCTTAAACACTGGGAAAACACTGAGATATCCTGAAAACTATCATGTGACATATTTGCCGAGATGCATTTCATTTCCTAGGGGCACTTTAAATCATTACCGAGGCCTTGGCATTGCAGTAAACTGCATCCATTCTATAATATATGTTTTATAAACGATGCAGTATATTATTCATTTATTAATAAAACACACGTACTTATAATATAAGTATTTCTGAATTCGCAAGACCTTCTTGTTTGAGATTGTTCCTATAGCAACGACTTACACAGGGACTTGTACGGTGGATGTTCCACATGAACAGGTTTAACAATGTGTGCAATTTTTGATACAGTTAAGTTTTCTGTGAGGACATGTTTTATTTAACACCAGTCCCCAGGAGCCACCAGAGTCAGCACTTTGCATCAGGCAGAAGTAAAGCCTCAACTTTAAGCTGTAGCCTCGGTGTAAATTTTCACACAGGAAAGTCTTCATGAAACACTGCGAAGAGAGCTACCGTTTATAGCCGTTATAATGCACGTGATCACGGAAACGAACCTGTTTCCTGTAGGTTCCACGGCATTAGTGACAAGTAATGACAAGCATGACGTGTTGTTCTTTAATAAATAGAGATTATGAATGTGAAACATGCTGTTATTGGAAGATAATCGGCTTTGGGGTGGTAACATGAACTCTTTCATTTCCATCATGCGGGGTCGCATCACACCACCCCAAAGCTGATTATTATTCGCAACACACTCGGTCAACACACTTTTATTACTTAGAATAACTGATATAATCCATAATATGTGTGACATATATGAAACCGCTGGAAACTATGATCCATAGATATTAATATTTACATACATATATTAACAGGTCTATGAATTATGCGATAGATTTTTTTTAGAAGTACATTTTTAAAATGTTGAAGTCGTGCTATGTTAAATGTTAGAGATAGAACAAATAGTTCTTTTCTACCACATAAGGGTTGATATACTGGATGGTATGTACATGTATTTATTGTGTTAATGCGCTATTTTCCTTCAGGATTGAAAGCATCAGGTTTAGCTTGGCCTACCGTTCATGGTTGTTGATTTGGACCCACTTAAAATGGTGGGTCATCATGATGATCACCATTACTGAATCTGAAACTTGTTTGATTCTCAAACTGCAAAAGCTTTTCTTTTTTTTTTTTTTCCACATGAACTAATGATGCAAGAGCATACAGCTGGCTAGAAAACAAGCGAACATAATTACTCATGGTCCTTAGGGAGCTGTGTAGGACAGCAACCGTTCCAGATAATATCCCCATGTGAGGGTTTTAGTTTACTGGCACACACTGGTACACTTAGTTTCTCGACATGAACGTACCTGCAGTTGGTGTGTAACAAATATAACGGTCTTTTCCCCTGCTGCACTGCGAATGGCACTGTGGAAGAGATGGGAAGCCACGTGAGCATCCACGGCGCTGAGGGGATCATCCAGCAGCAGGATGGGTCTGTCACTGTAAAGTGCCCGGGCAAGACTCACTCTCTGCCTTTGACCCCCACTCAGATTGGCTCCTCTTTCCCCAATCTAGATACACAGGGTGCCAGAGGAGGTTTCACTTACAGCAGATATTTTGTTTAATTTACAACGGTTCCCGAGGGAATAGCAGCAAATAACAATAAAATGGCAATACGTTTCAGTGAAAGTCATTATGACAAGCCCAGCGACAGCGCACTGAGCCTCATTACCTCAGTCATATCGCCATAAGGTAGCTCAGTGATATCAGGAATTAAACAGCATGCCTCCAGCACAGCATTATACCTGAAGGGAGATTAGGGAAGTCAGAGCTAATTTAGATTTATAGTCTGACTTAAAACATGTCTCAATTTGTGCACATGAGGCAATACTTCTTCCTCGCTGATTCCAGACAGCAAGTCTTACTTTTCCTCCGCATAGTCTTTCCCAAACAAAATGTTCTCCCTCAGGGAACTGTTGAGGATCCAGGCCTGCTGAGCAGCGTAGGCGAAGCCCCCGTTCGCTGCCACTGATCCCCCGAGTAAGGTCATCTGTAGAGAAAAGAGAAGCAGGTTGCAGCTGAAGATAGCCTTTGTGTCTCAGACAGCCTGACCCATTCTGATCTCAACGGCCATGTCCTGCAAGGCAGTGCACAATACTTTTTTTCTTCGTCACTTGTCTTGAGTGCACAGCTCAGCCTTCCAGAAAGGTCACTGAGATAAAGGGTTGTTTCACACAAGAGACCACGGAGAGAAAAGGCTCTGTTGTGCAGTGTGATCTCTCACCTGTCCCAGGAGAGCAGACAGCAATGAGCTCTTCCCACTGCCCACAGCACCACACACTCCTACCAACGCACCCTGTGGACACACAGATCAGCCAGTGACACTCAACCGAGGACTGATAAAAAAAAAAAAATACAACCTCGGGGTTAGGGTCAAAACATCCTCAAGATTAGCACAAGTTCAGGTGCTTTGTCGAAAACTATTCGACAAAAACTAATGTCATAATTAGTTTTTTAGAAACCCATTTCCTTTTGGTCGATATGCGAGAGATATGGTGTATATGCGAGAGACAAGTGAGAGACATGTTGGGAGATGTAGGTGGTACCTTGCGGACTGTAAGCTGGACGCGGTGCAGGGTTTTGTGCAGCGGTGGACGCACACTCTGGGTGGAGGAGATAGTGCTCTGTGGGCTCTCCTGCTCCATGTGCGTGAGTAGATGCTCAGCATTGGGCTCCGGGCCTCCTTTTGCTTTCTCGTCCTCTGAGCTAATGTGGAGACTCAGCTTCTCCCTCCGGAGCACTCGACGCATGCCTCCTCTTTTCTGGCCCGGCTGTGGCTTTGCCCTTTTGGCCGGTGGGGGCCGAGCTTTATTCCATGCCAGCGTGGCATCTCTGAACTCCACAGCATTCTCAGGATCCTCCATTTTGCCTAATATGACCTCCTGGTCGTCCATCATTAAGAGTCTCTGTAAGAGAATGAGGAAAGAGTGGCAGGAAATATATAGAGATAAGTATAGATAAAAACGTTACTATTCTCTTAGGACAAAACCTTACACAGGGTCATGGGGGAGCCTGGAGCCTATCCCAGGGGACGGGGACACCGTGGAAGGGGGGGCCAGTCCATCACAGGGCAAAATCGCACACACGTTCACACACTATAGACATTTTGGAAACGCCAATCAGCCTACAACGCATGTCTTTGGACTGGGGGAGAAAACCGGAGTGCCAGAGAAAACCCCCAAAGCACAGGGAGAACATGCGAACTCCATGCACACAGGGTAGAGGCAGGATTCGAACGCTTTTGCGAGGCAAACGTCCTAACCACTAAGCCATCGTGCCCCCTAGGGCAAGACCAAAAATTGCATCATTTACTATGAAATTTTGAGCTATTTGGGTGTCAATCATGTTAATCTGGTTAAATGTCTATATCTTTCTTTCTAAATGGGATATCTGTTCTCACTCTCTAAGATTTTGCCTTACATTTTGAATTGTTGTCTTGTTTCAGATTTTTAACATATCGGAAATCTGTTGTTTGTAGACAAATTAAAAAAAAAAAAAAAAAAAAAAAGCCGTATATTTTCTTTTCTTCCCTTCAAAAATAATGGGAAATGCAAATCTTTGCCCTTGCCATAGCAAACTGCTAGTAGGTTTTAGTTTTGCTTTAATGTGCAGCATCTGTAAATAAATAAGTAAACAGTTTGGAGGTGTGTGCGTTTTGGTGGCAGAACTTAAAATGAACATCTAACCTCCTGCCAAATGCACGTGGCACTGGTGGATATCGTAGATTACCAGCGACGTAATATTACTGTGCTCATTGAAGCATTTAAGAAAACAAACATGATGACTAGAAAAAACATGGTGGACAGTTACTCCGTCTAAAATACTGACTGGCTACCAAAAAAGAGCTGATTTCAAGGCTTGATTGCTTTACTGAAGTGTTTGCGGTTCACCTGAAATCTCTTAACGGCGACAGCACCCTCTGATAAACTACGCACTGACAAGGGTGTAATTTTTAGGGCAAAAGTCATTGAGTTGAAGACAGCCACAGCAGTGAAGGCCTATAGACACAAAGAGATGCACAGAGAGAACCGTTTACCAAAAGAGAAGGAGAGGACGTTGGTTGTTGTTTATGTATACTAAATATGGAGTATATACTTTCGGAAAGCATGCATACCTGTGCTGCAGTGAGATCGTTGCCCAGGGCCATGTGCAGAGTGAACGTACACACGCTGGCAATCACAACAATGATGGGAGCCACGCCAATGGTGAGACCTTGAACTAAACCGGCTTTTTCCAATATTTTCCTCTCCTCTGATCGAACCTCTAAAACCACAAGACAAGAGTCAAGAAGAGTTAGAATAGAGACAAACCCATTTTCATCTCTGGTGCCCAGAGTGCTCAGAGGCGCTCGTTTATAACGGCCAGACGTTGTTCCTCCTGAACATAACAAAGACAGAAAACCAGAGAGGGAAGACTGATCGTTATGCCTCAAAGCGCTATACTAGAAAGAAGTGCCTGATGACTGTTGTGAGCTAGTTTGGAATGAAGTGCCCTGCAGCAGCCTTCCAGCACCACTGTAGTGTTTGTCTTCTAAAAAGCTATGAACAAGCCATTTGGCTGGATGACGTCCAATTTCGACGTCCCTTCTTCCATCCAGAAATCCCCCAGAGCCATGGCCATAACCTCTACAAAGCCTCAGTGCATCACTGATGTGTTCCTGTAACTCAAATACAAGGCAATGTGAAGTTAAGTATAGTGTGAGAAAGGTAATTGAAGACAATTGCATTGCTCATGCTCGTTCCTCATGACCGTGCTGTATTGATCACTGAAATTACACTAAAATATTAAAGAGGTTAATTACATATTAAATCAAAGGTGTGCAGTTCAAGTCCTGGAGGGCTGGCATCAAGCACAGTTCAGTGATGTACCTTATTCAACACACCAGTTAATAAGCAGGTTTAGTAGGTGTCGTATTATAGGCAAATCACTAAACTCTGCAGGACCCCATCCTACCACGACTGAGGTTTTGCATGCCTGTCTAGGGTTAGCGGATCTCAACTCTATACCCGCTCCATTGAACGGTATAGCGTCAAATTCTTGAGCTGGTATAAGTGGGTCATCAATAGTGAAAACAAGTCATCGAGACTAGAACCAAAGTCTTCACATACAAAACATGAGATATTATGGAAATACCTTTAGCTGTAATGTTCTGGATTTCTTTCATACAAGCTCCCAGCCTTCAGCCTTTTCTGGGATGCATATATATTTACAAATTCACATTCGCCATGGAATCCTGTTACACGGCATGTGATGTATAGCAATCCCACGTACTGTACTGTACAATAGATTTAATGGCGTTATATATAGAAAAATATCTGTGGCACTAAACCTTTCCACTTACTGTCCATTAAATTACCGAGTAAAGGGTGCATGTGTTAAATGGGGCTTTAGATTTAATTGATAAATTATCAAAATAGCATTGCAGGTACACCACTGTGTATCAGCATTGTGATTCTGAGCCCTATGGCTTCCCACTCTCTGGACCCCATCTGTTTCATTTCCAATGTCTATACTGGATAATGTCTTTCTGTTTTTTTTGTTAACTCTCAATCTTTTTTTTTGTTAGTTTCACCTGTTCACCTGGTTTTATCTCCTTGTATGAGCTCATTTGTGAAATATAATTTCTCTCTCTCTCTCTCGCTCTGCAAATTTTCTCTCCTGCAGTGCTTTCCTGAGTCCTGCTTGTGTTCTTAGGCCTGTTCCTGCAGCTTCTGCTCCTGTCCCCGGTCTCTTTTACCTGGTGTATAAATGTGGATTTGGCTTCCTGAGTCTGCCTGTTAGCTGAATCCGCAGCTTTGAACTTTCGCAGTGATTACCGAAAAGCCCGGCCTATCACTCACATATATTATAACCACCTTCTCCTCTAAGCTGCCAGCTAAGTGAAATCTCTCCTCAGACATTAAGTACCAAAGAGTGTTAAATGCTTTTTAAATTAGCCGTGTAGCTCACGGACTTTAGAAAGCCCCGATTGATGGAATATTCAATGCAGAAAAGCCGCACAAAGGAGGTATCTCAGAAGTTACTCTAAGAAGCCAATGAGAGGAGAGAAAGGGCAGCTGCCTTTCTGAGAAGGCGAGAACATGGAGACTCAGCTGCAGAGCAGAGAGGAATTATGGCTTACTGTGGACGTTGCCGGCGAAGGCGGATTCCCAGCAGTACATCTTAATGAACTTGATGCAGTTGAGGATCTCATTCATCAGTCTGACACGCCGGTCCGTGACTACCACACATTTCTTGCGGAAGTGGGCTGTCAGCCGGGAGGCCAGCATCTACATGAAAAGGAAAGGGGATACACTGGAGTGTGAGGAAGGTCCAGAATATTTAGAAATGAACAGGACGTGTAATATGCTTATGCAGAGTGAATATGTGGATGAACAGAACGGATATATCAGAATTGGCAACTTCAGTTTGGTAGATGTATCAATATTTTTGTGGGGGAAAGTTCTCCATATTCCTATTCCATATTGCGTAGTTGTGCTATGCAGGTGCTTAACTTTAATTTCTCAGTGGTCTGTTCAGAATATGTGCTATTTTACCATGTTTATTACCTAGCTGATCTTATCTAGCTCACTACCACTGGCTTGATGTAAATCTGGACTTCATTCTAAGGCGAGAGTGTAATGATATATATATATATATATATATATATACAGCTTGACTATATAGGCTATATATATAAATGGCGCACAGCTGAGGAACACCATTTTTTAGAGCATTCCTTTACTTCCTTGACTTAATATTTATGCTGTAGGATATACGTTACTAAATCTTTCAGTGCCATGTGACAGTCTAGCACATAAAACATTACGTACATCGCATCATTAATTACCATTAATGGATAGAAGATGATGAAGATGATAGAGCCAACAATTGCGGCCGGTCCCAGGAAGAAGGTGTTGTAGGACAGGGCGAGAAGCCCCACCAGAGGTCCTCCACCCAGCAGGCAGCCCAATGATACAGCATCATACAGCCGCTGACCGTCGCTGGAGCAAATGTTTATCAGCTGAAAAAACAGAAGTCGTGGTGGTAGCTCAACTCACTGTTTCCCATCACACTCTGAGATCGAACTGTAATTTAGGTCAGACCTGACAAAAACTTTCTCAGAAAGAGGTAAGCACCGATAGTAGGAGCGTTAGCATTAGCTTGAATGCAGGTATAGTGTGCATTTATTGGGTTAAACCCTTACAGTGTCAGCTTATTATTTAGCCATTGACCAAAAGACATGTTATCCCGTAACTACTAGGAATTACTTAGGAACAGTAGGAAAGGTGGGTAATTATGAGACTGGGGAATGAGTCTGGACCTTGGAGTTTAAGCCATTAACATTTGGTAAGCAAAATCTGCTTTAAAGTGTCAGGACATGAAATCTACCACACCACAAAACATCACTTAATTAGCCCTCGTTGAAGGCAGATTGTAATACTACATTGCTCATATTAAAGGTGCAGTATGTAATGTTTAAAAGTATTTCTAGACCTGCAATAATCATATACGTCCTGAGATATTTTAGAAATGCAATGAATCTGGTCAAGAAATGCCTATTTTAATAGGGATTTGACGGACAATGCAGCTGACCGATCACAGAATAGCCTGTCTGCAAACACGTTTACTGATTACTAACTGCTTCACCTCTTTTGGAATACCTGACTGTGTCACAGAACTATAAACCTCAGTGTTGCCATGTAACTGATTTAGCTAGTTTCTTAATTTTGGGCTTCTGTTCAAATTTTTCTGGCCCTGAAATTAGCTCCACCCCCAGTTGAAACGGTGCTCTTGAGCTCTGCTACTTTTGTGTTCTATCAGACATGGTGGGGTTGATTTCCATTTCAATTGCAATTCAGCTTGCAGAGGTCTTTCAGAGGTCTCGGAAAATTACAAACTGCCCCTTTAAGATTTAAGAACAAAAACAATGCAGTATGTAGATATATGAAACAGTATGCACTACAGATTGCATGCAGTATGTATCATACACATGCCTTGTGTAGCATAGGACGGGAGGCATGGATGTTTTCTCACCTCCCCTGTGCTGATATCTTTAGTGCTGCGCAGACGTAGGATTTTCTCGAAGGCAAACGTGAGCGCTGCCCCTCGCAGGCGTGAGGCGGTGCGGTAATTAATAGCCCACACGAGAGCCATAGTCCAAGAGCGAATCAACTCAGTGATGAATATACCTCCGACCAAAGCCAGGCCATATGGCAGCCACACCTCTGAACTCTGAGCATACTCCAACAACGCTCGGATCAGCAGAGCCTGCACGGGACACAGCACAGTGGGAACAGGACAGCACGGATCAGAGAACAGACTATATGTCATAAATGTGAAGTATGGGATGACATCACAAACATTCTCCAGATTACAGTACAAGTCTGATCACCTCCACTTACTTCTACTGCTATAAATGGAGCGTTATTGCTGTACATATTCCTAGCTGTTTCACTCTGTGAACGCTACCTGCTGAAGTCAAGGTCAGATGTAAATAAACACGCCGCACAGCTGCCCTTTCTTTGTGCAGGAGGTGAGGACATCTTAGTCAGTCAGCGAATAAAGAAACAAGCCTCCAAAGTGCGCTGCTCTCCGTTCATTTATGAAAAACAGATCTCATAAATAAAAATCGAACAGCAGGTGATGGCTGCGAGTCTCATACATTATTTACTATTTTCAAACCACCTTCAGTCGCAGCAAAGCATCTCCTCGCCAGTCAAGCTGAGATTCAAATGATTCAAAAGAGCTCTTGAACCGAATCTTTAACTTCTTTTCCAGAATAAAGCTTAATGTATTGAGCTGGTAAAGGGCCTGTCCATAACAACTTCACAATAAAATAGAGAGGAAATCATCAGGAGACAGTTCAGAGATGAATGAATGAATGAACACTAATAGCTAAAATGTCAATATTGTTATTATTTATCACAATTATCCTTATTAAAAACAAATTCGTTTGGGTGCACGTCATTATTTTAATCATTTGATATAAAATAAAGAAAACAGAGTTTTCTTTCAGACCGTATATTAGCCTTTACCTTCAAATGGATAAATCTTGTACTCAAAATAAAACTGCTCCTTACTCAAATCTTAAATGTAAACACAATTAGACTCTAAATAAATCAATCACAGCCAAGCAGAGAGACAAAACACATGAACTGGGAATGATATTGCAGAAAAAAACAATATAAAACGACTTAACATCAGCACTGTTTAAACATCAGAGCTGCCAGTCTGCGCATCCCATAGAGCTAAAATTTATAGCCACTGGTCACATGACTGCATTCTTTTGTGGCGAGCGTCAAAAGGTTGTGGAAGTTGGGCATTTTAGCCGACTTTGGAGCTCTTTTTCTAGTTAAAATGACACCTCACTGTTGGCACTGTTGTGGAGCTCATTATGTCTCAATCGATCATTTTCCCCAGCTCAGAGGCTTTGTTTATCCAGTCGAATGTTCGGAATAGTCTGAGAAACAAATTGAATCGGCTCGTGAAGCCAGTACCGTGAATCAAATTGAATCATCGCCTGAGTTACACCCCTACAATTTACCAACAGTTACAAATAAATGGCGCACTTATATAGCGCTTTTATCCAAAACACTTTACACTGTGTCTCACTCACCCATTCACACACACACTCACACACCAATGGTAGCAGAGCTGCCATGCAAGGCGCTAACTTGCCATCGGGAGCAACTTGGAGTTCAGTGTCTCGCCCGAGGACACTCCGGCATGTGGAGTCACGTGGGCCGGGAATTGAACCGCTAACCCTATGATTAATAGACAACCCGCTCTGCTACCTGATCCACAGCCGCCCGGAAATGTAAAAATAAAAATAAAAAATTGTTTAAAGAATGACACGTTTTACTTTTCAATTCATAGTTACACTTCACGTTATAGAGCATGCCTGAAACAAGTTAGTCGTGTTATCACTTATGTTATAGCAAGTCCTTCACTTTTTCTTGAGGTTAATAAGACAAGAAAATGCAGTTTGCCCCGCTACCAAGAAACCATAAAGTACAGACTCCTCTGTCCTGAAGACTTTTCTGATCTCATCTGTTCAGACACAACTTACTGACCAAAAGCTCTGACACTGGAGACTCCTTCCATGTCCTTACAGAACACGGTACATCCCCAAATCTTTCAAATGTTCAATCACCATTTAAACCGGATTAATTGTACAGTTCTAATAGGTATGTTTGATTTTATTTTCAAATTATTTTTGCATCAGTCATGATTACATGACAGATTAGGCAATATTTGAACACTGCAAGTGTATTTCGGTGGCAGTCAGAGTAAAGAAATGTGCCATTATGCAAGCATTAATGCTCTTAGATCCCAAGTTGGCACAACCAAGTACACTGATAGGGAAAAAAACCCCAAACTGTAGTCCAAAGTCCAATAAAAGTTCATTCACTCCCAGTTCAGCGCAGATCATGTGTATTAGAAAGCGTTTTAAAATCTGAGCGCACTTTTAATCTAAGTAATAATACCCCATTCAATCACTAGCAGTGCAGAGTACCCTGTGTGTGCAGGTGCACGTCTGTGTGTGTGTGTGTGTTAGGTGAATGGTCCTTAATCGTTAACTATTATAGTATTTTCTCTAACAAGGAGTTTGTCTGTCCACATCTTGATGAGGATGTTACTCAGCTAGCTCTACACAGGTGTAAGAGAGAAGCAGAATAAACATGGTCGCCACTCACAGGTCCGATGAAGGCAGTCACTGTGAATATGAGGAGAAAGAGCAACGCCACCAGCAAGCGTGTCCTACAGAACCTCCAGAAAACCCGGCAGAGAGACGCTCCATCTCTGCCTTTCCTCTTCAGCTCCGCTTGCCACAGAGCCTGCAGCCTGATTCATAACACACACACACACACACACGCACATCAGCATCAGCACTTATTAAACACCACAGTGATGAATGAAGTCAAGAACGATCGCAGAGGAACAGTTTGTCCCAGGAATCCTGTTTTTACATACTTTTAGAGCATAAAACATAAATATTTGGAGCGTTTTAAGGCTGCGGGAAAGTAATCCAACGGTTATCGTGTCAAATATTTTAGCACTGCTACTGTTAAGCTCTTTCTCTACTGGTTACATGTCCTTATCCAATATTGCAATGCATTTGATAAGTATGGAGATTCTGGGTCTAACAATGCCGAGTACAGCAGGAGGCGTGCTGAATTATGCTGCAATTCGAATGAATCTGGAGCGATGGTGGCTCAGGGGTTAAGATGGAGGATTACTGATCAGAAGGTCTTAAGTTCAAATCTCAGCACTGCCAAGCTACCACTGCTGGGCCCTAGAGCGAGGCCCTTAACCCTCAATTGCTCAGCTGTATACATGAGATTACTGCCGTAAACGTAAATTTGATCTGTGTCAGACTTTTAACACTAGACATCGGCACAAGGCGGCTTTACGGAAATCAGGATGTCGATTTAGATCCAAAGGTAAGGAACAACTCCCCGAGACGACACGAGGAAGAACTCGATTCTCCTCCTTTACGTAGAGGTGAAAGGTAACGTTATGGTTTCTCAGAAAAAGAGCTACAACTTGGAATACCTGATTTAGTTTAAGATTCCTCGAAGGCCTGCTTATTACTTCTAGGGGTTGGGTTACGAGCGACAACCAGCTAACGATTTAAACAAACCCGGAAGCACTTGTAGTTCTTTAATTCAATCTCCAAGGTTTGTTCTCAGGATGTGGGGTTTCCCAGAATTCAATTGCATCACTGCAGCAATTGAAGTTCAGTGGTCGGGGTGTTATACCGTAACGAACAGCGTAAGTGCCTTCTGAATGAACGACAAATGAGTCAGAAATTTCATTTTCGAGCATGCTGGGATATAAGGCAAGGATCCTCTTTCCACTGGTAAAAAATGTTCCATTTTCATTTGAGGTAAACTAGCCTGGGAAAGACTAAACAGCACACTGCAAAAAGAGAAGACATGTTAGCAAGTAACTATATCTTGAATATAGTCACATATATCTAGTATTTCATATTATAATATTACTATAAATCAAATATTGGATTTTAAAATTTATTTCTAGACATTTTCTTAAATACTAATTTCAAGCTCAAAATTTTCTATTGGCAAAATAAATAAATAAATAAATAAATAAAATAATAAATAAATAAATAAATATATATATATAATATATATATAAAATATAAATATATAAAATATATAAAATATATATCTAAAATATATCTATTAGCAGATAATTTTGCTTCTTTCTAGAAATAAATACTCCCAATGGAAGATTATTTAAAGCTTGAAAATAGTAAAAATAATAATAATAATAATAAGTTGAAATTAAGAAATAGGTTTAATAATCGCATATTTAGTTTCTTGTAAATTTATAATACTAAATACTAAATCAATTTGACTAAATTCAAGATACATGTATTTGAACTTAGTGAGAAGTCTTTTTTTTTTTTTTTTTTTTTTTTTAAACTCAGTGCGGTTTCTGATCATATTTACTCATATTTTATTTGCGCTCTGTTTCTCTGTGTTGCAAAATTAATCAATCACCAATTATTCAGACTTTGAAATCTTTCGAGGACTGGGTACCTCATGATCCTGAATACAAACAAGGATTTGCCCTGTGGACAATTTGATCTCTTTTATTTCAAAGAAGCTTACATTTCCGAGTATCGCTTTTCAGTCAATAAGACGTCTGGATTCGAGCCTACAGCCTTCATGCTTCGGTTTTATATATACGGCTCTAGTCAAACCTCTGTTCTTCCATACTAACACAGTCTCTCTCTCTCTCTCTCTCTCTCTATTTCTCCTTCTCCCTCTCTCTCTCCCTCTCTGTTTCACTCTCCCTCTCGCTCTCTCTCTCCCTCTCTCTCTATTTCTCCTCCTCCCTCTCTCTCTCTCCCTCTCTCTTTCTCTCTCTCTCTCTCTCTCTATTTCTCCTTCTCCCTCTCCCTCTCTCCCTCTCTGTTTCACTCTCCCTCTCGCTCTCTCTCTCCCTCTCTCTCTATTTCTCCTCCTCCCTCTCTCTCTCTCTCCCTCTCTCTTTCACTCTCCCTCTCTCTTTCTCTCTCTCTCACTCTCTCTCTCACTCTCTCTCTCTCTCCCTCTCTCTCTATTTCTCCTTCTCCCTCTCTCTCTCTCCCTCTCTCTTTCACTCTCCCTCTCGCTCTCTATCTCCCTCTCTCTTTCTCTCTCTCTCCCTCTCTCTTTCACTCTCCCTCTCTCTTTCTCTCTCTCTCACTCTCTCTCTCACTCTCTCTCTCTCTCCCTCTCTCTCTATTTCTCCTTCTCCCTCTCTCTCTCTCCCTCTCTCTCTCTCTCTCCCTCTCTCTCTCTCTCCCTCTCTCTTTCACTCTCTCTCTCTCTTTCTCTCTCTCTCACTCTCTCTCTTTCTCTCTCTCTCTCTCTCTCTCTCTCTCTCTCTCTCTCTCTCTCTCACACACACACACAAGTGTTCTTAACATAGCCTGTCTAAGTTTGGCCCGCAGCCAGTAACTAGAGACTGAGACCTCAAGGCATGACACGGTGAAAAGTAACACCTGTCTCCTCTCCGGTGGCGGTTGAGAGTTTCTCGAACCCTGCTGTGAGAATGTTATCTGCCCTTTGATCACAGACAACATTCCCAGGTAGCTCAGCTCGACGCATTCTGCCAGCGGACTTGCTGAACTCATAAACTCCAGACAAAATGTAACCAGTACAGATTTCATAATGCAACCTATCCGGTCCAGATTGCAAACGATCGTGCTGTGTGTGCTCACCGAGTCAACAGTCAGCTCCGAGACTGAAGTCCCAACGACATAACTGCTTAGCAGGACGTGTCAAGGAGAGAGCACTCCAACTCTGTCTAATCTCTAAACCTTGCTATTAATAACACCCACATGCCAGAGCAGCCTACACCGTGAGAGAGAGCTGTGAGATGATATATCCATGATTCTCCAGGGATTCCCACATTAACCCTAGCTCTATTCCCACTAATCCACACCCCCTCACCTAAATCACACACTCTCACACACACACACGCCAAGCGCTTTCAACTTTTATCCAGGTGCTGTTTTTTTCACCTTCTATGTTTGTTCACATCTAAGCTGAACTCTGGCAGGAATTCCCACTCGCACTCAGCCTCCAGTCTTTCTATTTGAACAACTCGAAGTGGACGTCAAAAATAGACGCAGTAACACTTTACTTGACTCCTGTTTCACAACACTGACATGATCATGTCACAAACATGTCACGGGGTTACCAGTGCCCGTAGCTGCCATGATAACTGTTATAAGACTCGGTTTTCGTGCTGGAGCAGGTGTAATTTACTGGTTAACGCCAGCATATCAGCTAATGGTAAGATGGAGTTTTATGATCAGGAATGAAGGGGCGTCCAAAAAGTCTCCATACGTAGGGGACAATTCACACTTTTTCGCAAAATGTCGAAAAAAATATTCAGAGATCCTTTAAGAAAGCCTTTGACGAAAGAAGAACGTATTGAAATCATTCTCGTGGCTGGATCATTAAGCTGTCGCGAGGTCGCGATGGACTTTAACAGGAAACGTGGCGAGTGTCGCAGAGGATCTGAGAAGTGAACGTTCACGAACGTCCGTTGATGAAGGAACAACCGACGCACAGCCCAGCTGATAAAAAAGGTCCCCAGGACGTCCCCTAAACGGCTTCTACGAACGTCCATGTGTAGGGTCCCCTTGACGTCTTACGGACGTTGAAGGGGACGTTCACAGGACATCCAGCTGCCATTTGGGAAACTTAGGGAACTTTCGCTGAAATGAACACATTTCATAGTGTTATGATTTACATTATGACTCTGACGTCTTCGGAACGTCCGCCGAACGTTATAAACCGGACCGAATGCGGACCTAAGTGGACGTTCGTGACGTGGGCGTCCCCTGTTTGCTGGGAGAGGACAAGGTGGCCGTGGTTCAGGTGGTAGAGCGGGTTGTCCACTAATCGTACGGTTGGGGGTTCGATTCCCGGCCCACGTGACTCCACATGCCGAAGTGTCCTCGGGCGAGACACTGAACCCCGAGTTGCTCCCGATGGCAAGTTAGCGCCATACATGGCAGCTCTGCTACCATTGGTGTTTGAGTGTGTGTATGAATGGGTGAATGAGACACAGTGTAAAGCGCTTTGTAGAACCGCGAAGGTTAAAAAAGTGCTACATAAGTGCAGAACATTCACCATTACAGTATAGAGACTTCTGGGTCTATGTAACTATAACATATTTTATTCCTCTCATACGTCGCACTTCGACCAACTATTACAAGTTTTGACGTATTAATGAACAACACGTCATGCTTTCGATTGGTTTATAGTTACATTTAATGTTGGGGAACATCCGTAAAAAACAAGTTCGGTCCTCTTATCGCTTACATGAAACGATAACATATGAGAACGAGCGTATTAATATGAACCTGTGACTGGATTTATATCCGGCGCAACTGTCAGACCTGCTGTTGTAGAAAATGAATCAGAATTGCGATATTAGTATAAGTGAGGTGCATTAAAAAAAATATTAAAAGTCATTGTTCTTATGAACAGATGTAATAATGTGTAATAATTATGTAATCTGACATAATCATGCTTTCTAAAGTGTTCCGCATGGAACTACTCCTGGATTTATAAGGTAGCATTTATGATACATCAGACATTATAAAGGTGCTTATACTGCATTATGAATACGAGACTCATGGGAAGTGTTACTTCGGCACCGTCTGCTAAGTGTACTGTAGTTAAGGTATGTTGTAAGACAGTTATTAATATGACTGAGGAAATATGACTGCGGCGTTGATGTGCTTACGACACAGATATGTCGTCGTTATGAAAGTGTTACGCTTTTCATAGCCTCTGATGGCTAACGGCGGCTCACCTGTGACAGTTGGTTTCGGAGGCTTCGTGGCAGGACAGGCCCCACACGTCCTCGATCATGAGGGACGAAGCTTTGTGGGCTTTCCACGCCAGCGGAGAGAGCCAGTGCAGGGTCATGAAGGAGAAAAGGCCTGCATTGTCCACAGGGTGCTGATGCCTGTGACACAATAACAGCACAGGTTCAGCCACACAGTGCTGCTGAGAAGAGCTTGCATGGCCTCATGTAAAAGAGTGTTCCAGCCTGTTTTGTGCTGTTTGTGTTTGAACAGCGTTTTTCATCTTCCTCACAAAAGCGTTGGGGTGCAGTGAAAAAGTTGCGCCGTGCTTTTATCAGTTGGCGTGTGTTCAAACGTGGACCAGGGCAGGCTGTGAGTGGAGGATAAGGGCGCCCTTATCGAGGCCTCATTTAACTCTCACCACTTACACTTCTCTAGCTATAGAAAAACAGAATACGTCTTAAAAGGCACTGAGAACTGTAGCGGTGTCAACTTACTTGTGTGTGAGCCTGAAAGGCTTCAGTAAGTGCAAACTGTGACGGTATCTCCCCCGTCTCTTCGTCTCATAGTCAAGATCGTCCTCCTCTAAGTCGGGCTGGGTCTCCGGGCAGGACAGGGGCAAACCCTCGACCCGTATAACAGCCTCCAAGGGATCTGGGTGCATTTCTGCTTTCTAACAAACACAAACACACACACACTTACTAGTGCAAAGCTCCATACTGCTTAAAGAGAAAGAGAGAGAGAGAGAGAGAAGAACTGTCTCTCTGCAGACAACAGAGTGCACCTTGCACGGTGTATACATTTAAAGTGCGTATCTATTTAAAGATAGCATTTGGTGTCTTCAAGGACTCATGGACAGTGAGCCCAGCACACGAGCCCGTCACTGATCTGTCTGTGGCGTAAGCAGTGATGACGTCAATCCTGCTAAAAGTACACGGCCATGCAGATCAGCGTGGAGAATAAAAACAAGCGCTCTGAGGAGGAGTTCAGACCTGATAACAATGTACCCATTGTGGTTAATTATTGACACAGGATTAAGAATTATGTAGTGTGGGAAAGAAAACAATTGGATTATCAGTGAACTTCATATGCTCTGTAACGAGCTAGCCATTTCGTCTGACTGTAAGAAACATGAAAAACCTCTATGACAAACCAGTCCTAAATAAATTCACACATTTCATTACATTCTTTGGAGGATGTTACAAAAGGAGATTCACCTACATTCACTTTTGAGTTCTGTTGGAGGTAAAAGAACATGGAAGAGCGTTTCATTGATGCAACAAAAAAAAAATGGGAAATGATTCGGTGGTGTGATTGAAAAAGCAGGGTGTAGCTCAGAAGAGCTACAGCTGTTTGTGCTAACTAATCGTACGAACGACTTCATTCAGCTCCTATCTTCTTTATCTGTGAACTGACGTATTTCTGTGGGTTGGAAATAAGATCGAGAATAAGAAGTAATGGATGAAATGCACTTATCTTTTACAAATGTACACAGTTCACACCTAGATGTTAAATAAACACAAGGTTACAGCTTTACACTTGAGCCATTGTTCTCATACTGTAGTGCAATGGGGTTCTTTCTTTCTTTTTGATGATCAAAGGTGGTGTTCATGAGATTTTATGACACCTACATCCCATAAACCCTTCAGGACATATATATATATATATATATATATATATATATATATATATATATATATATATATATATATATATATATTTTACAAATATACATCAGCAATACAATGACATATCAAATATCAAATGATGGATTATTACTACTGTAGATATTGATATAATGATATATAGTCATAGTTCAGATATCATTATTAGAATTCCGAGCCACATTAATGTGATTGCTACAGGAAGTCTGATTTAAATAGTTAACGTAGTAAATAGTGCATAGTGAGTACGATCATGCTACAAAATTAATTTGAATAGGTATTTTGTATAACCCTCCATAAGTCTCCCTAAATTGCAAAAAGTTTTAGACCCCCCCTTCCTTCCTTCCTTCATTGAGAACCAATCATATTTTCCTCATTCAATAAAACATCCCATGATCACATTAGAGTAAAATAATAGTAATAATAATAATAATAATAATAATAATAATAATAATAATAATAATAATAATAATAATAATAATAATACTGGTGTATGAATGGTTCATAGCAGCAACATATAAATAACAGAGAGCTGAAAGAGGTAATGTTGGAAGGGAAATAACTTACATCTCAGACTGCTGCAACCTCGGGACTTTCACTCTGTTGACTTTACAAAGCAAGTTTTAAAAAATTATAAAAAGCATACAAAATCATAAAAATAACTAACAACAACAACAACAACAACAACAATAATAATAGTAATATAGCTCCGAGCTTTGGCTCTTCTTCTAACTATTTCAGTTTTATTGTTAGTGTTGTTGTTGTTATAATTATTATAATTATTATTATTGTTATTGTTGTTGTTGATGTTGTTGTTATTATTATTATTATTATTATTATTATTGTTATTGTTATTATTCGAAGTTGAGCTGTAATTTTCAGCTCCTTTGCTCATGGCACATCTTCTCCTAGAAAACAAAAACAAACCTAAAGAGTGCACTTTCGGTTCGACCCTCTCTCAAAAAGAACGCATAAGTAATAAATAAATGAACTGAAAACACAAAGTCAGCGAGTGGAGATGAGAGAAACTTCCCAGCAGCGGCGGAGTCGCGGTCTCAGCACTGGGACTTTTCACAAGGCGCCCGGCGGAATTCCCTATTAACGGGTGACATCATTCGCAGCCCACCAATCACAGCATTGCTTTGGTCGTCGCCGTGGTAACGACCGAGCGGTTCGAGGAGCTGGTGTAGTGCAGTACTACACGAGCTGCTCATCCTGCTTAAAACAGTCACGTGTCCAGGTTTATAGATATCTAGGGAATGTTGGGGGCGGGGGTGGAGTTTAAATGTCACTGGACGTTTGAGATTAAAACACCACGTTCACATGCGTTTTTATTGATACATGCAGAATTATTGGCACCCTATATATATATATATATATATATATATATATATATATATATATATATATATATATATATACACACACACACACACACACATATATATATATATATATATATATATATATATATATATATATACACACACACACACATATATATATATATATATATATATATATATATATATATATATATATATATATACACACACACACACACATATATATATATATATACACACACACACACACACACACATATATATATATATATATATATATATATATATATATATATATACATACATATATACATATACACACACACACACACACATTATATATATATATATATATATATATATATATATATATATATATATATATGGTGCCAATAATTCTGCATGTCCCTGTACATAGCCTACATAATGTACTTTCCACAAAGACATGAGAGCCTGAGAACAGTAGGCTAGTGAAAATGCTTCAATTCTGCATTCTTTTCTAATTTAATACAGCAATGTTCATTACCAATTAGATTAGTGACAACAACTTGAGTGAAAAGTAGACTCTCTGAAATATTTACAGGGATTTCAGAGTTTCCTAGTATGTTTATGTCCTCTTTCTGCTTTAATGAGCAGAAAGCACTGTTCATTCTGCACTCGAGCTGGCATGGACTCCACACGTTCGTGCAGAACATGAAGATCCAGTTCAGATCAAATCCATGAACTCGTGCTTCAGTAGAAGAGATTAGATATGAGGAAAAATCGGACCTTTTATACTAAGCAGTCAACATGATCAGTATCACACGTTTGTTTACATTTAAACAGGGACCTAGATATAGAGTAGAATATGAAATAATCAAGATATTAAACATTTACTTTCTAAAATATTTCAGCACTCCAAAACCTTCTGCTTATGTCCAATTTTAAATGAAAATAAATCAATACAATGAATCAATAAATAAATAAATAAATCCCAGACTGTCAGCGTGGTCTCAGCCTTCTGGTCCGCAGTGTGTGTATGTACATATTAAGTATAAAGTATGAGTGCAATGTTTATTATACATCAGGAATTTTCCATATAATGCATTAAAAGTCGTACATACAGTATAACACCTTATAACATTGTTAGCAGTTTGAATAGACTGCCTATTCATTGTGTATTGCTCTGTGTTCATAACTGCAGAAAGTCAAATGTTTATTATTCACTGTTTTATGTCTATTAATAACCACAAGGCACTTTTTGGCTTGATATAATAGAAATGCAATCTTGCAGAGATCACTAAGACTACTTATAAATCACTATAAATGTTATTACTAGTGAGTAAAAATAAATAAATAAATAAATAAATAAATAAAACAAGCAACAACAAACCAGTTAAAAAGGGGGAAACAGGATATGTCTCAGTGTGTCTATAATTAAAAACAATATGAATTTCGATATGACGTGCACTACTTACAATGCATTTTCATAAATAATTATAACAATATCCATGCATAGTTATAAATGCATAAGTTTCACTGGAGGGAAAAATCTATCCATCTATCTATTTGTTTAAATCTGATGGGGATTTAAAAATGAATGCTTTATGAATATCTTTATACATATAAACATAGTGAGACATTTAGCCCTATTAATATTGAGGTAAACTTTCCCCTTACTTTTTTTTACTTACTTTACGCCTTACTGTGCTCACTGAAACCTCGGTACCTGTTGCCATCGAGGCTCGCTGCAGGTCTTCTGCAGTCACTCGAGGGTTTTTCACAACCTGCCTTCTCAGAAGTCTGGTTGCAGTCGTTGATGGCTTCGTTTTTCTGCCCCGTCCAGGTATTTCATATGTTTTCTGACCCCTAGCCAGTTCAGGTATTCATGTGTTCCAGCTCAAGCACACCTGGTGCAACTAATGAAGCCCTTGATTATTTGAATCAGGTGTGCTTGAGACAATACCTGTTCCACATATTTGTCATGTTGTGAGGGATTCTATTCAGGGGGTTGAATCATTTTGAGACTGGAGAAATCATTATAAGTTGCATTGTCAGTTGAATTTGTGGAAACCGCTTGAAGCGTTCGTTGTGTTGAACTATTTCAACTGCTTTCGTTCCAAACAGCTGAACGTCTGTACATTTTTGACAAGAAACCTGATTTGCAGTGGGGGTTGAATCATTTGATTAGTTTACCTGCTAAACACTGAGGGAAATCTAAGAGGGGAAACACTCAATTATGCACAGGATAACATTATTAACGTTAGGTGAATGTTATCGTTATATTATCATTTATGACTCCATAGCAGCTGTGTAGATCCTAATACTGAAGGGATTTTCATAAAAAATCTACTATTATAATAACTACTATTGTAATTTTACAACTATAATGATGAAACAAATACACTTAAATGTTTACATTTAAATAAACGTGAGCTTGATATGATTTATAAGTTCTTTGTGAAATGCACAGGAGTCTGATTAGACGAGGCCGGGTGCCAAAACTTATTTCATAGATTGCCAAAATCTTGCTGGAAAAATCCATGAGTAGACTGTATACTGTGATATATATACGTGTATATATATATATATATATATATATATATATATATATATATATATATATATATATATATATATATATATATATATATATATATGTGTGTGTGTGTGTATGTATATATATATATATATATATATATATATATATATATATGTGTGTGTGTGTAAACTATTGAATTTGTTTTTATTTGTGCGTATCTTATGTCACCAGTAAAAAATCTTTTTGCCGTTGCATATTTCTAAGAATGTGCTAAGAATGTGTTGTTACTGCAAGTGTTGTTTACTTTTGTTTACTTAACGACATCTACGTTTCTAATCGTCTTTAATAAGTTTGTGTGTCATTGTAATGTTTTTGCCTCGCGAGTCAATAAAATGGAACACGATACAACGCTACGGTCGGACGCTCTGGCTCCTTAACGCTAGAGTAAGAAGAACAGACAGCCAAGGTTTCCGAGTTCTATATTTGGAAAAGAGCTGGAAGATTAACAGAGTGTTCGAGCCAAAAATTGATGTACAAAGAGTCGTGTTTTTGGCAGCACTGCTTGTAAGATCCTAAACTTGCTGGAAAGCTGAAGCGATTAATCATTTATAGAGCTGCAATTAAAAGCACATGGTCCACTGGCAGAGACACAAACTCCTTTTAACCAGTCTGAAATCTGAAATTTACATCATGAAAAACAGGGCACTCGTTAAAAAGACCAATTATTATACTGTAGTAATAGTGTTACAGCCATCAAACTTACTCCAATGTGGAAAAAACAACAACAACCACCACCTTCTTCCTGGTATGTCAGGTCTTACTCCTTCCATCTGTGTACATCCTTCAGAGAAGGTTTTTTTATTATTTTTTTTAAAGACAAAAATCTGTGAGTTTTCCCACATAGCCACATTTTCACATATTTTGGAATAATGCAGGAGCTGTTATAAAACACTTTAATTAAAGTTGGTGTTTTGAGATTTTATGACACCTACATCGCATAAACCCTTCAGGACAAATGACACAAACGTTCCTAAACTTTTTGTTATTTTATTATATATTTATTTATTTATTTATTTATTTTTTACAAATATACATCAGCAATACAATGACATATCAAATATCAAACTGTACAAACCTAATGATTTATTCCAACAACCATCGAGACTGCTTTCATCAATAGTGATGGTGATACTCCTGAGGAGACAGCTTGTGTCATGATACTTCACAAGAAGACTGATGATGATGTGATGTGTTTAAGTGAGACGAATAATTAAAAACAAACAAACGAGTAACAAGAGTAAACTCTTCCAACGTGCTTCTCTTTCTGACAAACTCTTGCGGAATTAGAGTCAGATAAAATACGATCAATTTGGACTGACTGACTTCCTTCACATCTATTTGTATTGCTCGAATTAAAGCCACGGAATGCAATTTCACCTCCTTATAGTCATGTTTGTTTTGATGTTTCATCAGTGATATCTGAATTTGGTAAGACAGCTTTTAGTTATAGTGCCCCATTGTGATGGAATGGTGGACGGAAACATGTAACTGGAATCCTTTCAGGATGAATGTTCGGAACATTCTGTCGAGCAACACTTGATTTTATGGAGATGTCCGTGATCCTGACGCTTTCTGCTCTCCGGACCTGCCTGATCCGTCCTGATGCCCTACCTCTGGATGGAGGTCTCATCAACTGGAGGCTACATTCTGCCACTGTGGACGACCCCAAGCAGTGCAGCCTGGAGATTGCTGAGGACGGTACCGCTTGAAGTACCATGGAAATGGATTTGGACCTCAGTTCCACATGGACGTTCTCGCTGTGGTTGCTGGGACTACGGTTGCTGCTATAGCCTTAGGACTGCAATTCCCACATGCAGTTTTACACTCAAGTCTCCTTCAGTGAACAGTGGACTAGTTCAACAAGCAGACTTCATGTTAAAACCATAATTAACTGTCCTTTACTCTCACACTATCCGGCGTGACCCAGATGACGACGGGTTCCCTTCCGAGTCTGGTTCCTCTCAAGGTTTCTTCCTCATTTCTTCTTAGGGAGTTTTTCCTCGCCGACGTCACCACCGTCTCGCTCAATAGAGATAAATTCCCACACTTAAAATCTCCATCCTGTGTTTAAATATTTCTGTAAAGCCGCTTTGAGTCAACGTCCATTGTTGAAAGCGCTGTACAAATAGAATTAAATTGAATTGAGTCTGAATGTTTGTGTTCAATATCGTGCCTTCTTAACTAGGGCTAACTTATAAAAGTGATTTTTGTCTCACGTGACTACTCTGGTTATAAGGTTTAAATATACAGTACATAAAGTTTTGATTAAAAAAACAAACAAACATTTTTGCCAGAAATATGAAACTCACTAGTTGTCATGAAATTTTACTGTAAGTCAGCAATGGCATAGTATCTCGGTCACCTCACTCAGTGTTAGCGGTCAGGCCATCAAGTTGATATTAAAACTGACAAAAAACAGTGATTATGCCATCTTACTCCTGCTGGAATGAAGCTTTAGAGACATTTATCTACATTTATATCAGCTGTTATAAAAGTCTCATATAGGTGTCATGTAACCCTATGAACACTGACCTTAAGTAAAGCGTTCTAATAATAAGAATAATTGGCACCCTTCATAAAAAAATGAACAAAATTCATTCATTCATTTTCAATAACCAGAAGAAGGTGGACAGCGTTGCGGTGGATCTGGAGCGTATCCGAGGAACACTGGATGGAGTGAGCACACTTTAGAGTCATTTAGAGTCATTTAGAGTCATCAATCCACCATGTTTTTGGTCCCTGTGTGTTTGAGCTCATAACATCACACTGCATATATTAAACTGTTTGTATATTGATGGTTGCTCATATACATAAAGGGTACCAATAATAATGGAGGACACTACGGCTCATTAAGTAAATTGATCTTATGCTAGATAACATGTTATGAATGCACAGGAAGTGGTACTGACATTTGTCCATCCATCCATCTGTCCATATCAAGGTAGCTACACTAAATTACAAGTAACTTCAGTTCAATTCAATTCAGCTTTATTTGTATAGCGCTTTTAACAACGGGCATTGTCCCACAGCAGCTTTACAGAAACATATAACTGAAGGATATGGATTTTACATATATGAATGTATCCCCGATGAACAAGCCAGGGGCGACGGTGGCGAGGAAAAACTCCCTGAGATGATATGAGGAAGAAACCTTGAGAGGAACCAGACTCAGAAGGGAACCCGTCCTCATCTGGGTAACACGGGATAGTGGGATTATAAATAAGTCCCTTCTATAACTGTTCTAATACTACATGCTCCAGTGGTGCAGTTGTGTACCCAGGAAAATTCATTACAGTTTTACATGAAGTCTGTTTTGTTGAACTTATCCACGGTTCACTGATGGAGACTTGAGTGCAAAACTGTCTGTGGCAATTGCAGTCCTAAAGTTATCCATCATAGCATAGCTCTTCTTATGAATTGAGGTCCAAAGCAATCTTTATGGTTTTTAAGTGGAACCATCCTCATTAATCTCAATCATCTTTAGGCTGTACCATGTGGGGCCATCCTCAGCAGCATGTAACTTCCAAATGATGAGAACTCCAACCAGAAGTAGGGCATCAGGATGGATCAGGCAGGTCCAGAGAGCAGAAGGGGTTAGGATCACTGGTATCTCAGGAGTATCATGTGTAGCTCAACAGAAAGAGAGAGAGAGGGAGAGAGTATTAGGCATGCTTATTGCCCCGTAATGGTTAAGGACAATGAACATTGCGTGAGTGCAAGCAGGGACTCCGGCAAGACTAGCTATGACAGCATAAATAAAAGGGAGAGCCAGAAGGCAACACAGACATGAGGGCGCCCTGGGACAAAAGGCAGCCAGCCACTCAACCATCAACAAACCTGGGTGAATGTGTGAAAGTTGGGGAGAGACAGCATCCAAACATCCCAGTTCACCCCAGCACTCTATGCCTGTGAGCCTCTAGATCTGATCCTTTACCTAAGAAAAAAAATATTCACAAAAAAGCTTGACTAAACAAATATGTTTTAAGCCTGGACTTAAAAACTGAGCGTCTGAGTCCCGAACACTAATAGGAAGACTGTTCCATAACAGTGGGGCTCTATAAGAGAAAGCTCTTCCCCCTGCTGTAGCCTTCACTATTCGAGGTACCAACAAATAGCCTGCACCTTTTGATCTAAGTAGGTGTGGTGGATCGTAAAAGACCAAATTTCAGGTGCTGTGGTGCGAGACCATTCAGTGCTTTATAGGTCAATAGTAGTATTTTATAATCAATGCGAGATTTCACTGGGAGCCAGTGCAGTGTGGATAAGATCGGTGTGATATGGTCGTATCTTCTGGTTCTAGTTAGGACTCTAGCAGCTGCATTCTGGACTAACTGGAGCTTGTTTATATTCCTACTGGAACATCCAGACAGTAAAGCATTACAGTAATCTAGTCTAGAGGTGACGAAAGCATGAACTAATATTTCCGCATCATGTAGTGACAATATATTTCTTATCTTAGAAATATTTCTGAGATGAAATTAGGCTATCCTAGTAATATTATCTACATGAGCGTCAAATGATAGACTGGAGTCAGTAATCACACCAAGGTCTTTTAGTGCTGCAAATGTTTAAACAGAAAGGACATCCAGAGTAACTGTGTAATCAGAAAGCTTCCTTCTAGCAGCACGTGGTCCTAGTACAAGTACTTCTGTCTTATCAGAATTAAGTAAAAGGAAGTTAATAAGCATCCAGTGTCTGAAGTCTTTTACACATTCCTCAACTTTATTAAGCTGCTGTCTGTCCTCTGGCTCCACTGAAACATACAGCTGTGTATCATCAGCATAACAGTGAGAGCTAATTCCATGTTTACGAATAATTTGGCCCAGAGGTAGCATATATAAAGTAAAAAGCAGTGGGCCTAAAACAGAACCTTGTGGAACACCAAACTTTGCCTCGGTATGTATAAAGAATGAGTGTAAATAAGTGTGTGTGTGGTGCCCTGTGATGGACTGGCATACTATCCAAAGTGTCTTCCTGCCTCCCTGAGATAGGCACCAGATTCCCTCCCAGCTGAAAAAAAACAATAGAAACCATCACAGAAATTCTAACGGTTTCCAGTACAAATACCATTACAAACCATTAAAATCATTACCATTATTGGTCCTTAATGGTATCCAATAGACATAACATGCCACCAATAGAAGGCAACAAATTACCAGCAGAGGCCCACAGGGACCATTACAGTCTCCATTAAAACCAGTACAATACCCTTTATAACCATTAAAACTATTACAAATTCTACAAGGGTGTCTATAGTCGTTCAGCAAGGCTGTGAGCCTGACCTGAAGATGAATGAATGAACGAATAAATGAACTACTGGGGATAAAAAGTACCCTGGTGGCTGTTTTCCACACAATATGCATCTATTTACAACCTACAGCAATCCTGTGTTTCTCACCGTTGCAAATCAAAAGCTTCCCTTATTCAATATTTAAGACCAACTGCGTTACTTCATAACTGTCTAATTCCAAAACTTCTCGCATTGATCATTAATGAGCCATTTAGCCTTGTGCTTCTGTACATGTAACACAACTCCTAAAGGAGCTGAAGCGCAGGCCACCCAATTTCCTGTTATTAATATACTTATATATTCCATTACATTGTTTACCCCTTGAGCTACATGGCTCTCTCTCTCTCTCTCTCTCTCTCTCTCTCTCTCTCTCTCTCACACACACACACACACACACACAGTCAGGAATTGTGTCCTTGCAACTGCAATGGTGTGTGAAATAAAAACTAAAAAACACAGCACTGCCCCTTCAGGTGTGATGTTTCTATAACAGTGAAGTTAATCCATTTATTCAAATTCAGAGAGGTTAAAAGAGTGCAGACAGCGCTCAGATGATGAGCAGCTACAATCCTAAGAGCCTTAGTTTTATATTCCGACGCCAGAGCTGGAAAAGGGTGACTCTGATAATCCTCCCCATTAAAACAGAAAGAGACTTCAGGCTGACGGAGTCAAACAGGATGGTTAACACAAGCCTCTTGTGTGATTAAACGCTACATTACACTGCGAAAAAAAAAAAAAAAAAAAAAAAAGGCTGGTGGTTGTTATGAGGCAGAAAATTCATTCATTAGTGTTGTTATTATGGGCTGTTCTTTCTGCACAACTGACCGTTCATCGGTGCACAAGCCAAAAGACGGCGATTGACTCGATTAAGACACGCGGAAGGGGTTCGACGTGCTACGAAGACGCATTGCGTGCACAGGCAATATTCCAACCATCATCTTGAAGGAAAGTGGCTCGAGCGAGATAACAAAAAGCTCACAGTGCATCCTATCCGGGAAAGGGAAGATATTGTAGGGGTCTTGTTGGTATGCTCGAGCGCTGCCGCGGGCCGCACGTCAAACCCGCAGTCGTTTAAGCGGTCTCACTTTACTGAGCTGGGAAATTTGCTGGACGCAGGCAATCGATGAACCGCATCCAAATTTCCCTATCAATATCCAGGCAGATTCATGATGTGTGCCGTCTTCTGATTTGGCTGCAAGGTTCCATCATGTCTGGGCTGTTGTGTTACTATGGTGAGGGTTGAGGGAATAGGAGGAAAAAACAGAAAAAGGGAGGCAGGACGGCCTGAAAATGAATCGGAGAGAAAGCACAATGAGATGGAACTTGGGATGGCAAGGCTTAGGGTTGCAGAAATTTCATACTGCCCTTAAGGGTTGTTTGGCTAAAAAGTTCCCAGGAATAATGGCCATTACGCCAGTATGACGACGTGGTGGATTAGCGGTTAAGGAATTAGGCTACTAAATCAGCATCGTCAAACGTCCACCACTGTTGGGTCCTCAACCCTTAACCCTCGGTTGAATTAATTAAATATGTCGACTTTAAAAGAAGAAATGCAACCAGTTTGAATTGAGTCGACTGAAAGAGCGAGAGATGGAGCAGTTCATCTCCTCCATGACAGGGTAAGGACAATGACGTGCTTTCCATCCTATTCGTATCAGTCCAGCTGGTCCAGCTGTGCGCGCTCATACCGCCCACTTATACGCTCCAGGTTCATGGCTAACCCTGTTATTCCACTGAAAGCCACCGTAAACCCTATCTCAAATAGACTGGGGTGTCAAATAGACACGGGGTGTATAACCACGACGAACTCACACCCCTTGGCCATGCTTTTCTCCTCCGTCCTTTCTGAGCAGAAATCCCGCTCAGGCATTCACTCGCCACGTAGATCCCAATCATCATCAGAAAAGAGAGACCGCGAGGACAGACGGCGAGCCCATCAGTCAGTTTTAATGAGGGGTCACTCGAGCGTTCAGCGAGAGCTTTCGCACCGTCACGTTCGATTCGGTCTCCACATATCCCCGAGATCTTTATTAGGTCGCAGTCATAGATCACAACTCATTAAAGACAGGCCGCGGACAAAGCAGCAGCCTTAACGAACCCGGATTAAGAGAAACGCACCCGACAGCGACGTGTTCAGAGCAGACGACGACCGCACGCTCATCATCTCTCTGCTTAGCTGCGTCGATGCGCACGTCGGTGTAAAAGCGTAAGCGGTTACGATTCAGAGTGCGGTTCGTGTCTCAGGATTTAACGTCTAACGAACATCTGCTTTGTCAGAAACACTCAGACATTTAAAACGCTCGTCTTCGCATAAAAGCCTGCCTGGTCCTTTGTGATGAAACACAAAATATGAATTTATTGATTGAAATGCGCAGAAAAAGCCCGATTTAGAGGAGCTGGGAATTTCTATCAATTCTAGATGAAGAAAAACATGAATAAAGAAGCTGAGAGTTTGGGGAAGAAGTGTGTGTGTGTGTGTGTGTGTGTTTTTTTTTTCTTTTTTTTCTTCTTTTCCCCAGCAATGAAAATGAATGGATCATACCCTGGGCGCTGAGGCACGTTCTGCATGAAGTGGCTCATGTCCAAAAATCTGGTCCTTGGAAAAAACAAACAACAAGAAACAAACAAACGCATGTTTATTAAAAAAAAAAAAAAAAAAAAATCTGTAAACTAGACAATAAAAGCGAGCGAGAACGACAGAGCACTGCAAAATGTAGTCAGTGAACGCATCTTCAATATGGATTCCTCTGTTGTATCTTAATATTCTTTTCCTTATGAGATTATCATCAGTGAAATAGAAGATTATTCAGCGTGCGTTCGATACGTTTACTCACGTCTCCCAGACATTTTCAGGCTTCTTTCCAGAAATGAAAAGCTTCCCATGCTGCCCCGCCACATTCCAGATATGTTCACTCGCCGAGATGTCGTATTTTTCTTGCAGTGCATTTTAAACACGCATCTGTTTCAAAGCCCTAAATGAGACCTAGCGCATCCTTTCTAAAATACAGTTCTTGACAGTTCAGATATAATTAATGTCAGCATGAAGATGGATACTTCGGCGCTCTTGGGGAAAGGTCAAGGAGATGATGAATGCGGCGAGATCTTTCAAGTGTCACTCATTAGGAGCAGCTATAGGTGTCAGGAGCTCTGGCATTTCAGATTCAACACGATCGGGAGCACAACTCACGGCCGTTACACCGTGTAGTAACCCAGATAGAAAATTCATCATTACAAGCACATGACCAGAGATAGAGGAGAAGAAAAAAATATTTACCCCCCCCCCCCCCCCCCCCCACATATATATATATATATATATATAGTGATGCATTAAAGAGATAACGCTTGTTGCGTCATTTCTGAAAAGCAGGAGGATAAAACAGTATAACAGGACAAGATGAGATTTTATGATGTTCCTCACAAGGACCTGGAATTGTTGTTCATCATCAGACGCACGATATCTTCTGATGCTCTGTGTCATACATTTTCTCCAGTCAGCAATCATCTGTCTTGCTCCCCGGCACATTTCTTGCTATATAAATCTTTTTTTTTTTTTTGTCCACCATGCTTGCTAGTGATGACCAGAATGATGATTAGGTCTGTTTTTGAGCCTTTTGGTCCTGCAAGGTTGAATTTCACCCAGTACGAGGAGTAGACAATACAATTTCGAAACTCTGGTTTGTTCTGGACTGGACTGGACTGACACAGCCACGGTTCAAGGTCATAATGCCCTTCAGTACGCGCTCGCACCCTGTGCTGAATCCCAGAGAAGTTGGTTGCGTGCACGTTTCCCCTAACATGACGTCTAAAGAGACACTCGATGCCGGCGTTATCGTATTCTGAACTCTCTTTACTCCGTTTGAATGACTGGCAGTTCCTACCCATGAGGTACTTTTCCTCAATTGCACAACAGCAAGCAGTCTGGGAGGAAAAACACGTGAAACAGCCACGCATTTCCGAAACGCTGCTTACGTAATCACAGCGCAGTCGAGCTCACTTAGGGAAGAAGCTCGACTGCTGCCTCGACCTGATCTCATGAGAAAGTGGAACAGATTCCAAGCTTCAGATGACTGAAATACGAACCCCGCTCCGAAAGCGAACCTCGGTATTTCTCCATAAAACTCGAGCCATGCAAAGTGCCGCACGTTTCACGGATTTGCACTGAGACACAGTGATGGGTGTCTTTCGTACACACCAGACTGCATCGCTCTGATTGAGAAAAGAAAGAGGAATGCCTTCCTAACCACACAGAGAACCGGTTTTGTCCTCGTCGAGTTCTGGCCAAGGACGACCAGAGCTTCGTAGACAAACTCCGAATTATACTTTGCTAGTCTGATGATATTTCATACAAGATGCAGGCAGGTCTTCATCACAAGGCCGTGCTTTCGTTTCAAACTTTCAGTCGCTCCGTGCGTCTATTAACACGTCGGACCAAGTGGAAAGGTCTGCGCGAGACCGTTCTTCGACTCCGACTCGCGCCCACCTCCGAAGTAATTCCTCTGTTCGTTATGTTTATTGTCCTTTAAAGCTAAAAACAATATAAATAAAACCCCTGCGCCGTTGCAGAATGAATTCTGACGTGTGGAACGAGTGCACTCTCAGAGAGCAGCTCAAAGAGACTCGTTTTTGGACAGTCCTGAATACGGTAGAAAATCCTCCCAGATGCTGCTCTAGACGTACGTTTGAGAATCTTCCATGCTCTACGCTCTCGGGTTCAGACGCAGAGCTTCAGCTGAGCTAGCGGCTCATCCACACGACTGCATTTGAAGATACAAGCTCGAATCGTGTAACGCGATACGGAGATCTATTATCTCGGGCCGATTTATTTACCTCCAGCGTAAGCACTGAAGCTAGAAATATAATTCGTAGCCTGTCTGTGGCGGTTAATCGAAGCGGAGTTCAAATGAAACAGCCTGAGAATTACAATGTCCTGAAATTGTTGATGGATTTTAAGATGAACAGGGAAAAAAAAAACAAATTTTTTTTTTTTTTTTTTTTTTTTTTTTAAATTATAGGTCGACTAGTAAAATAAATAAATAATTGAATGAATGAATAAATAAATAAAAATATTAGTCATCCATCCCCTAGAAGAAATGTTGCACCATTTGGGAGTCTTCCCGTGTCATTATTAGCAAAAAGACCTTTGCACTGATATGTCTTACAGCAACATTGCCACGCTTTATGAAAGAAACGTGCTCCGCAGGGTCCTGACTGCAGGACTCCAGCACTATTAGAGATCATGCGATGCGGCCCTGACCTTTAAAACAAACCGACGACTTTTTCCTCCGTCTCGAGTGGCTACCCATGTCCACCGATTCAGCAAGAACAGAGCGGTACAGAAAGCGCCCGGTCTGCAAAGCTCGTCGCAGAGTTCCTTTCTTTCTGAACACCGCACGTGTCACATGTCCCTTCAGGCGTTGACTGCAGGAATGTGCAGTCGGTCCTTCAGGAATCGTACTCAGCGCTGGCCACCCAGGTGCAACACCTAAATCTGCATTTCACACATCTTTACACACGCATAAATGAATGAGGTGAGCAGAGCCTGAGAGCAAAACAAAGCCAGCTCTTAATATCAGAGTCACAAGAGAGAAGCACTGCCAGGATGAAACACCGCCGCTGGGGTTTTGCGCAAGAGAAAGGAAGGGAATGCGGAGTACCACGCCAGCACTTCTGTCGCCTACCAAAAGGGGGTGCTGTTGAATCACTACAGAGATTAGCGTGCTCGGTTTTCTCCATGATGCATTACTATGGAAGCAGTGATTGTCTAGAGCCTCTGTGGGTTCGGTCTTAAAAAGGCATTCTTCATCACAGGGTCTGAGCAAAAACGAGGATGTTTTCGCTCAAGAGGGGCTAAAGTAACACACACACACACACACACACGCGCACGCACGCACACGGCTATCAACCAATAGGCACCAGGTTCTAATCACTTAAGCAAGACATGCTTTGTAAACAGCACGATTCGTTCCAACGTGACAATGGTGAAATAATTAGAAATGTCGTACGCGTCGAGATAAAAGTCTTAATTATTTTCAGGAGTGATACTTGGAGAATATTGACTGTGACCGTGCTACTGATATGACACAAGTTCCCTTTTATTCATTTGCATCGTTCGCACTCCGGATCTCTCCGAGACCTTTCAGGCAAAACGAGACCAAGGCTTAAGGACGCGATGTCAAGTCTCTTCACGAGGCATTTCAGCGAAGATGAAATCACAGCACCACTGCGCACGCTCCTCGGCCGGTTTACGAGCTCTGGCTCTCGTCAGAGCTGAATTAACGAGGGAGCCTCAGTGTTGCTGAACTGGATGTACGACACCAAATGGGAAACGCGTCTCACGGGGACGGAGGCTAGGTCTAATTAGTCCCGTGTTCATGTCTTCGTGTGATGCCAAGAGCAGGAGAGTTGTTATTAAAAGCCTGCTCTTAGAGAGGTTCCTCGCCGAGACGATCGCGAACATGAGCTACGGATGGCGCGGTGGACCGAACGCAGCTGCGGCTGGACAAAAACGACGGGGTTTTGCTTTCAGTGCCTCTCACTGCGAAGGACATCGTCGTTTGTCGAAAGCAGATGGGAGTCATTCCAGAAAGTCTCTCAAGCTGGTGTGCACATCAGACCAGAAAGCGTCTGGAGAACCGTCCCTCTCCTAAACGCCAGCATAAAGCCTAAAGCGTCACACCGTCGTTTCCCAGAGTCCCTGAAGAATCAGGAGTGCTTTGGTTTAGTTAATAGCATACTATAGGCACAAGCGTTCACAGTTTCAGAAAGTGCTGATTAGGGCTTGCGGGAAAAGCTTACAGCGATAACAAAGCCGAGCTCAGAGGCTGATTCACAGCAACGCTAATGCTGCAAACTCTGCAGCTCCAAGCATCCCAGCGCTTTAACGAAAACGCATGGGGGAACAGGGGTTGATGGGGGGTGTACCGGGGGGGGTGTTCGGTTCTCTACGCCCTCTGCCTCATATATATATAGATTCCGTCCCTCGTGGAAAGACTCGTTTTAAACACTCCCCTACAGAAAGGGACGTGGGGGGTGAGTTACCTCATTACCTGTTATTATTTCACAGTGGAGAGATGTTCGCGCCAAACACATGGCCTGAGCAGATGGAGGGGGCTGATGAGGACAAATCAGCCCCGCTTTCATCAGGACGGGAGAAAAAAGAAATAAATTGCAGATTATAGCTGAAATTTCCCTCTCTCTCTCTGTCTCTCACACACACACACACACTACAGACTTATTAACTGGCCTTCATCGAGGCCTGCTTATTAAAACATACACCGTTACATAACACCTTCT
>NC_030429.2:7317585-7355085 GCF_001660625.3 Ictalurus punctatus
ATAAAGCTATTTCAAAGGCTCTGGGACTCTAAAGAACCACAGCGAGAGCCGTTATCTCCAAATGGAAAAACTGGGCACAGTAGTGAACCTTCTCGGAAGTGGCCGACCTTCCAAAATTCCTCCAAGAGCACAGCGACTACTCATTCAGGAAGTCACAAAAGAGCTAAGGACAACATGAAAGGACCTACAGGCCTCTCTTGCATCAATAAGGGTCACTGTTCATGACTCCACTGTCAGAAAGACACTGGGCAAAAATGGCATCCATGGAAGAGTGGTGAGGTGAAAAGCACTGCTAACGCAGAAGAACATTAAGGCTCGTGTGAATTTTGCCAAAACACACCTTGATGCTCCTCAAACCTTTTGGGGGAATGTTCTGTGGATTGATGAGTTGAAAGTGGAACTGTTTGGAAGACAGGGGTCCAAATTTCCTCAAAAAGATCAATCCTAGCTACAGTCAAGCATGGTGGTGGTGGTGGTAGTGTGATGATGTGGGGATGCTCTGCTGCTTCATGACCTGGGCGACTTGCAACAATTGAGAGAAACGTGAATTCTGCTCTCTACCAGAAAATCCTAAAGGAGAACGTCCGGTCTTCAGTCCGTAAGTTGAAACTCAAGCGCAACTGGATTACGCAGCAAGACAATAAATCCTAATCCTAGAAGTAAGCGAAAGACTGATCTCCAGTTACTGCTGCTAAAGGTGGCACCAGATTTTAAGTTAAAGGGGGCAATTAGTTTTTCACACTGGTGATAGTTCTCGAATAACTTTGCTTCAATAAAGAACAATGATTAAAAACAGTATTGCGTATTTACTCAGGTTGCCTTTGTTTTATATTGCATTTCGTTTGAGGATCAAAAACCATTTAGTACGAGCTATACACGACAACCGAAGACATCAGATACTTTTTCACGGCACTGTATATGAATACTCATTTATTGCAGTGATTTGACATATATGTTTAGCTTCAAATATTGAACAGACCGACTGTCCAAATGCTTTGCTTCATGTGAATATTATTTATAGATGTAGACGTAAACACACCCGATAAGCATTCAGGAGTCTGCAATGCATTTCTGTCAGATTTCATATACATGATACTACAATTACACCATATAACAACAGATGGTGCATGACAACCATCTTTGCATGGGACCTTCCTTAAGAGTTGAAGGGAAATAAACATGTCACAGCAAATGAGAATTTTTGATGCAGCAATCATGATTTGCATTGAAGGAGGAACGCACAGAAATCTGGTTTTCCAAGTGTTGTAATGATGGTGCAACAATCTGGCCAACAGATGCGTTCGACTACGAGTGTAAAAGCATGTGGTTAGTATATTATAACGATGTAAACAGGGTCTGGCTTAATGGTCTGCTGCATAGACATTTCACATTCATGAAAATGATTTCACACGGCAAATCCTTTGCCGTTCGGATTTACTGATGAGAAGATGCTGCAAATGTAAAAAGAATGGTACAAAAATCAAACTGACAAATAAAGGATAATATGCTGGTATTTGGGATTTGCGAGTTTGGTACTCGGCACAGTGTTCTATAAAAGTTTGCCGGGTGCTGCGAGTGAAGGCGGGATTTAAGTCCGTGCGCTTGGTGCGAGATTTATGGAGGGTAATCCAGCTATCGTCATCAGAATACGTAGTGAGTTCGAGTCGGTAACTGGGATATTCAATACTCAGGAAACACCAGGAAGTACAACGAAAACATGCACAATAAAGACCGTGAGACAAAGAAAGCGCAGGGTATAAAGAAACAGGGCAAAACACAGAACAGGTGCTCACACATGGGGAACGGACCAATGACATGACAGGGGCGGAGACAAGCTTCGAAATAAAACAAAGGCATATTGCGAAACGTAAACAAGAACACGTGTAGGACAAAGAACAAACGCAAAGTAGTGCTCGCTGTGCTTGGGACCACAACACATGCTGAGAGGCGGAGTTTTGATCTTTCAGAACACGCCATAACTCCATCAACAGATGTCTTTCATCATCTAAATCAATATCAGCTGCTCTTGTTTTGCGAGGATTGGAGGTGGCCTTGCCGAAACTGTGTCGGCCCCTGCCTCTGCCTCTGTCTCTGCCTCTGCAGTTGCCAAAATGGAAAGAAGGCCTTAATTGCTATTTGAATGCCTCTCCCAATAATCAGCGCTTTCCATCACTTCACCACGTTATGTTTTATGCATGCTAAAATCAGACATAACGCAAGTTCATTCCCGGAGTAAAAGAACAAGCGGTGGATCTGAATCTCCACAGTCCCTGGAGGAAAGGACTAAAAAATGAGCGCTTTTAAGAGATAGTAAGAGGCCTAGAGAGACTGCAGCTATATAGGAGCCAGAGATTTATGCTCTATGATGGCAAGACGGCGATGATCGAGATCACTCTGGAGACGTCACACAGCAGCTGGAGGTCACAGTGTGTAGACGCAGCATGTTCGATATTCCATTCAGCACTAATGGACTGTACAGGTGGTCTATAATGTATAAATGTACTCATTACAGCATGCTTTCACCGACACTTACAAACCCATTGATCCGCAGTCACAAACTTCGAGGCGGAGCTAAATGATCGGTCGCGTCAACAGCGGCGAGTCGACGCACCGAGCGAAAAGCAAACCAATCTCAATAATCATTTGCCGCTCTTTTGGTTTTTCTGTTCCGCCGACATCGGAAACGAGCGTGACGAAAGGGCTAAAAATTAGTGAATTAATCTGCCTCCAAAATATGAGATATACTCACCGTTTGAACGAATTTCGGAGAACTTGTACCTTAAACTGTGAGCAGCAATTTGTCTGAATCCCAAATTGCTTCCTATTAGTCATAAAGTGTTACATAGGGTGCAGGAGCCATTATTTCATATGGCATGTTGTGCACTAATATAGGCAGCAGGGAGCTACGTAGGATTCATCACTGGCTTTGACTTGGGACCTGCAATCCCAGATCAATTAGGTAAAACTTCCCAACGTGACAGCAATAACAAAGATTTACCTCCAGTTAAAGTTAGACGAACAAACTAAACTTTGGTTTCAACGAGAGACTTCTAAAGGAATCTAATTCAACACAAGCAATGCAGGACAACGATAATCTATAATAACAAAGTAACAAAAAGTGAGAACATACTGGAGAACTGTATAAAATCAACAAACAATTTAATATACAATCCCTAAACAAATGCATTCGTGATCGCCGTCACCTACGTACCAGAAAAGCTATATTACGTAACAGCCTACGTTAAGCGGATTCAGATTCTTTTCTGCCGAGATCCTACGTGCATGTCTAGCTTACAGATCACCATTCAAACCTCCATGTTACCCATCACTGCAAACATGATAGGGATCTACAGTGACATAAAGCAGCGGATGATCAGTTTACCTCCCTGTTGTGGGAACTGGTGAAGGGGTTACACTGGACACACTCTACACTCTCTCAAGAATAAGGTGATTCCATCAGCGCATTGGAGGTAAAGCACAAGTGCACTGGATGTGTTTCAAACCGTATAAACTTTTGGCAGAGTTATCAGGGACAAAACTGACCTTGGCACAAAGCACCACATCTGAGAACACCATCATTACCCAGAGTGAATCATGGTGGTGGAATCATATATTATACATACATATATACATACATACATATATACATATATATATTTCGGCGAGCCCCACACAAATTTATGGAGATACTAGAGATCCAGATCCTTTCTGCCTCTGGATGGAGCTCAAATCTTCTTTAATTCCAGACTGCTGGGACTACGGCTGCTCCTAACGCCATACAGACTTCATATAAATCCATAATGAACTTTTTCACACTAACTGTTGTTACCCAGATGAGGATGGGTTCCCTTCTGAGTCGGGTTCCTCTCAAGGTTTCTTCCTCTTAAAACATCTTAGGGAGTTTTTCCTCGCCACCGTCGCCACTCAGTGGCTTGCTCAGTTGGGATAAATTCGCACCTTTAATATCTGTACACCGTGTTGATATTTCTGTAAAGCTGCTTTGAGACAACGTCTATTGTAAAAAGCGCTATACAAATACAATCGAATTGAACTGAATATATATATATTATATATATATATATATATATATATATATATATATATATATATATATATATATATATATATATATTCGCAATATTATGGATTATTTTGTGTAGATTCTCGAGATATAATCCCGATTGAAGTCATTTCAGATCCAGGATGTAACAGTGCAAAATGTGTAAATGTTCAATATACTTGTGCAAGGTACTATAGATACAAACCCAGAAGCTGCTTTGAAAACCTACATAAATGTTACAGAACATCATACATAAATCATACATACATCTTACATAATTTATAGGAGGCTCACAGTTACATAAACAAACCGAAGTCTCTGCCAGGAGGTGTGTTGATAGAAGCAGTTTACATTTTTGTAGCCCAGTTAATCTCTTGTGCTGATTTACATGCTCCGTCGCATTACTTGTACCTCGCACCTCCATAGAAAGCGAGACAAAATGATGAGCCTAATATTCAATGAGGAGTAAAAGTCATCTTCTACAGTTCTTCTCCGCTTAGTCTGGTTGATGGCTTTGCTACAGAAGATTTCTCTGTGAAAACCCATACAGGATTTGATGGGTTTCTCAGCTGTTCTTTGCTCTAGAGGACCATCTTTATTCCATTTTCTAGAGGACAGGAGGGAAATAAAGAGAGCGAGTGGGGAAGGAGAGGGAGAGAATGGTGACTCCTCATGTGGAATGAGTTAAATTGGTGAACGGGAAATAGCTTTTGTGCTCCCTCATACTTACTGCAATTCATCACCAAAGAAGACGTCAGGTAAAATGAGTCTGACGGAGAGAATGAGTGGAGAAGAGGGCGCTGAGAGAGAGAGAGAGAGAAAGCTGAACGCTCCGTGTCCTCGTAGAGGGGATCATACAAGAACAGCCCATTAGCTCCTTAACCGGCTCGTCAGCAGGCAACGACGTAATGAACAACACGACGGCTCTCTCACTGTCCTCTGTCCACCTATACAAAGCCCACTTAACATCCGGGCCGTCATTTAACACTGCTTTCATAAAAGCGAAAAACAAAATCAAAACAAAACAGCAGACCTGATGATTGGTTTGGGCTCTAGAAGATGAGGATTGTGAGGATTATATGATAACACTTCCTGGCTGAGAGACCCCCCCCAAAAAAACCCAAAACAATTAAACACACACACTCACTGCTGGAAAAGATCCAGACAAGGGACTGAATTTCACAGTTAAAAAACATTTACAATATCTGGTAACACTTTATATTACAGCACTAATACCGCTAATTGGAATAAATTACTGTAACACCCTTTTGTAAATTGGACGTTAAAGTACAGTATTTTACTGTATGTGAAAATCAGCAGGTTTGTGCAGCAAAATTTAATCATTACTCAGAGGTTACAGTGCAAAAAATTTAATAACACTCTTCGCCTGCTTTGCAAGTTGAGTATGAGGACACACTGACTAATCTCTAAAATATCATCTGTAACATATCACGATCTTAGTATTATACGGTCTTATCTGGGTGAATACTACTACTACTACTATTACTAATATAACTACTACTACCATTACTATTACAACTATAACTACTACTACTATTATTATTTTTACTAACACTCCTATGACTACTATTACTATTACTACTATAACTACTACTACTATAATTACTACTACTACTATTACTACCACCACCACTACTATAACTACTACTACTACCACTACTATAACTACTACAACTACTACTACCACTACTATAACTACTACTACGACTACTACTACTACCACCACTACTATAACTACTACTACTACTACTATTACTACCACTACTATAACTACTACTATTACTACCACTACTATAACTACTACTACTACTACTACTATTACTACCACTACTATAACTACTACTACTACTACTACTATTACTAATATAACTACTACTACCATTACTATTACAACTATAACTACTACTATTACTACTATAACTACTACTACTACTACCAATACTATTACAACTATAACTACTACTACTATTATTATTTTTACTAACACTCCTATGACTACTATTACTATTACTACTATAACTACTACTACTATAATTACTACTACTACTATTACTACCACCACCACTACTATAACTACTACTACTACTATTACTACCACTACTACTACTACTACTACTACTACTACTATTACTACCACTACTACTATTACTACCACTACTACTACTACTACTACCACTACTACCACCACTACTATAACTACTACTACTACTACTACTATTACTACCACTACTATAACTACTACTACGACTACTACCACCACTACTATAACTACTACTACTACTACTACTACTACTACTACTATTATTACTACCACTACTATAACTACTACTATTACTACTATAACTACTACTACGACTACTACCACCACTACTATAACTACTACTACTACTACTACTACTACTATTATTACTACCACTACTATAACTACTACTACGACTACTACCACCACTACTATAACTACTACTACTACTACGACTACTACTATTACCACCACTACTATAACTACTACTACTACTACTATTACTACCACTACTATAACTACTACTACGACTACTACTATTACCACCACTACTATAACTACTACTACTACTACTACTATTACTACCACTACTATAACTACTACTACTACTACTATTACTACCACTACTATAACTACTACTACTACTACCACTACTATAACGACTACTACTACTAATACCACTAACACTACTATAGCTATTACTACTACTACTACTACTACTACTATTACTACCACTACTATAACTACTACTACTACTACTATAACTACTACTACGACTACTACCACCACTACTATAACTACTACTACTACTACTACTACTACTATTATTACTACCACTACTATAACTACTACTACGACTACTACCACCACTACTATAACTACTACTACTACTACGACTACTACTATTACCACCACTACTATAACTACTACTACTACTACTATTACTACCACTACTATAACTACTACTACTACTACTACTATTACTACCACTACTATAACTACTACTACGACTACTACTATTACCACCACTACTATAACTACTACTACTACTACTATTACTACCACTACTATAACTACTACTACTACTACTACTACCACTACTATAACGACTACTACTACTAATACCACTAACACTACTATAGCTATTACTACTACTACTACTACTATTATTACTACCACTAACACTACTATAACTATTACTACTACTACTATTATTACTACCACTAACACTACTATAACTATTACTACTACTACTACTAGCATTACCATAACGAGTACTGACTACTACTACTATTACTACCACTAACACTACTATAACTACTACTACTACTACCACTACTATTACTACTATAACTACTACTACTACTACTACCACTACTATTACTACTATAACTACTACTACTACTATTACCACTACTACAACTACTATAACTAATATAACTACCATTACTACTACTATAACTACTATTACTACTACCACCACCACTATACTTACTACTACTACCACCACTACTACTATACCTACTACCACCACTAATATAACTACTACCACTACTACTATAACTACTAATACTACAAATTTGTATTTTCATAGCGCCTTTCTCAAACCCAGGGTCACTTTACAATAGCATGACGAAAAATCCTCAAGTAACACAAAAAAAATCACAAGACAGTTAAGAAAAGGGTATGAAGGATGAAGGGATGGAAAGTATTACGTGAAAGGGGCTGGAGCTACTCATATACAATCAGAGTTATAGCACTGAGTGAAGAGATGGGTTCTGAGTTGAGGACATGGAGGCCATTTTGAGTCATTACTATAAATAAATAAACAAATAAACGGGAATATGAAACATTAACTTCTTATCATTTCCTTGCTTGAGAAAGTGAGCATTTTCACCGACTGGTGTATATTTGAGATGCGAGGAATAAAACATGATGTGCTGTCATTGGAAAATAATCAACAGAGGGCTCTTGTGATGCGGGTCGACACCCTGACGTGAATCCTTTCAGAAAACGGCACAAGTCTTTCGTTCATCATGCACAGCAGCAGTTTTGCCTAACAATTTTTATTCATTAAAGATTGAAACCTCGTACTTTTTATGCGTTTAGAGTTACGCTTAATGTTCTGGAACGTCCCTGAAACAAGTTTCTGCAGCTAGAAACAGTCTCGGACCAGCCTCGCTTTTTTCTCTCTGTTGAAGTTGCTAAGACAAAATATGAATATACCAGAGCCCTAACTCCCTGCAGTTCTCACCTGGATTCTCATTGAAGCTTAGCAGGGTTGAGTCTGGCCAGCACCTGGATGGGAGACCTCCTTGGGAAAACTGAGGTTGCGGGTGGAAGTGGTATTAGTGAGACCAGCAGGGTCACCCTGTGCTCACCCTGTGGTCTGTGTGGGTCCTAATGCCCCAGGATAGTGACGGGGACACTATACTGTAAAAACAGCACCGTCTTTCGGATGAGACGTTAAACCGAGGTCCTGACTCTCTGTGGTCGTTAAAAATCCCAGCACACTTCTCGTAAAAGAGTAGTGGTATACCCCTGGCGAAATTCCCCCATTGGCCCTTCTCTATCACGGCCCCCTAATAATCCCCATCTCTGAACTGGCTACATCACTCTCTCCTCTCCACTAATAGCTGGTGTGTGGTGGGCGTTCTGGCGCACTATGCCTGCCGTCGCATGATCCAGAAAAGAAAGCTCAAATGCCTCTATCCTGAAGACTTTCTCATGTCAGAAAGCCTTAGCTTCACCACATTAACGATTATACACGATTCTCAAATTTGGTTTAAATCTGATTACAGTCGATGCTGCTGTCATAGAAAATTAAATCAACACCTTCGGACCAATCAGAATCGAGAATTCAACAACACATACCTACGAGCAGGGCCTCCCTTTCAGATTTCACAGGACTGGGTGGACTCTTGTCTGGGACACTCTCTTTCTCCTGACTGCAGGACACCACTGCGGACACTGCTGACTCCTGTAAACACACACACACACACACACACACACACACACACACACAGTCACAAAATGGAAATGTGCTTCAAATTCAGACAAACATTGAGAGGCAGACATGTGTACAAATAAATAAAGAGAGAGAGAGAGAGATACAGATAGTATGTAAGAGAAACAGGAAGCATGAGCAATAAGTGCACTAGCACTACTCTTCACTGATGGAGTTAACTTGTGTGTGTGTGTGTGTGTGTGTGTCCATTTATAGTGTTCTGGGACTGTAAAAACAGACTGAGTTATGTCTCTCTTTGACCTGTGTATAGCACCCTTCCTCTCCACACGCCGTCCCCCTCCTCCTCTTGTTTGGAGTTGTGTCAGAGTGATTTATGCCACCACAAATAAAGTTCACCTCCGCTCCACTGCCCTCTAATGATCTGCCACGTTACTAGCCTCAGCTACGAGACCGAGCAGCGACGGCGCAATGGAGGTGCCGGCGCCTTCATGAAACTCTAGCTGAGGATTGTTCTAGAAATAACCGTGATACATGATTTAATCGTCTTTATCGATTTGATGGCAGCATTATAGTGCGTAGTATAAGTGTGATAATAGTTCACACATACAGTAACACCATCCTTATGACAGAGAGCCATAGCGAAATATAGTTAACTATGTACAGCAACGGATATAATTACTGAATTTTTGTATTACTATTATAATTAAAATATATATATATTTTATAAATGTAGCATAACATGGTAGAAAAACATGATAGTTTAATAATTAGTGCACTTTTTACATCCCATAATACATGTGTGTAATTTATGGCATGCTTTATTTAAATATTTAAACATATTCATTGCTAATAAAATGATTAAAAATAAATAAATAAATAAATAATGTATTAATTTGCAATTATTAATTCAATGAATCTTTTTTCTGTTACATCACCTCCCCTATGTAGTGAGCATAAATAGTGATCGGGAGGTCGTTTGGGACTTCCTGTGTTAAAGACACGCCTGAGATAGCGCATGTTTACGTGGATCTCTGGCAGCTTACGAAAGGCAGAATCAAGCGTAATATCCCCGACAAGCAAATGTTAATGTAAGTGAATAAATAAACACGATACTACACGACAAAAAGTAGTTCAAGGTTGTTAAAGTCCCAAAGAAGCGCCTTGATTGGCTCCTCCCCTTTTGAAAACAGCCAATAGAGTTCAGCTTACCCGACAGCGCGGGGTTACTGTACTTGATGGTTAGTGCCGTGGATTTTTATAATGTTAGGGGGCGGGACAATTCAGATTCTAAAGAGCATTTGATTGGACAGAAAATCTGATGAGAAGTGCTGGATGAAGTCCTAAAAATGTGCCACTCTTTTGGAGCACACTAGTTTATAGATAACCTAAAGGCATATTCATACTAAAAGCCACAAAACTTCAATTACGACTTCATAGGGACTAATTAATGCAGAAGAGTGCTTCCTTTATTTCCAAGGATATTATCTTAATGTATATTTAATGCAGACTACCCCTGCCTGAGTTGGTTTTTATTTCATTATGCAAATGGGTTTGATAAGTGTGTTTGTCAAATAACGAATGATGCGGCGAGCATGCCGTGACAGATCAGGACCTCTGCAGTCAGCTAGTTTATTTACGGCAGTGAGACGTTTCATTTTGTTATGACAGCCTGCGAGTTAAAATACAAGTGTGGAAAGAGCCAGAGAGAAGGGGAGAAGGGGGAAGGAGGGGAGAGAAAGACTCGGTAGAGAAGGCGAGAGGGACGGAGGGGAGGTGAGCGGTAACGGCTGGGATGAAAGGAAAAGTCGAGCACTTGCGTGAAGCAGGGTTGGAGAGCTGCTTCTGTCACTTACATTGGCATGACTTGTGTTTTCATCGCTGCCTCTGTCCTCCCACTCCGGCCTCTCCGACTACAGGCAATTAAAGGCAATTAAAAACAAACAAGGAGAGGTGTTAGAGAACGATGCCAGAGAGAGAGAGAGAGAGAGAGAGAGAGAGTGTAATGGATATTGAGAGTCTCAATGCCTCTAGAGGATCTCAATCTAAGATAATTATACTACAGCGCTGTTGAATTTTCAAAATCTGATTGGTCAGAAATGGTTCGTTCTTCTTCTACAACAGCGGCTCTGACGGAACTGACGGCTAATTAAAGTCCCATGTTCCGTATTATATTAACGAGCTCGTTCTCACGCGTTAGTGTCACTCACAGGGACGTGTATGGTGGACGATCTGCATGATATAAGTCGGGTGATATCTACAGTTATTGATATGTGTAGTGGAGTAATAACTGTAGTAATAACGTTTAACGGAGAGAACCGTGGAATCGCTGATGCGCTGAAGCGTTCTAGATGGAGACTGGATATTTCACATTCATGGAAGGAGTCTCCAGTGTCGGCGCTGTAGTACAAGAGGGATAAAACACCGGAATCTCGCCGTTCCTGGAAAAAAACACTCTTTGAGGTGGGAACAGTAACTCACTCAGTGCTCAATGGTGTAATTCTCCTATAAAAGCACATCCAGATCCCGGGAAACTCCAGGAACAAGGTGATGACGCGCCACTCACAGGAATTTAGCTTCTCGGGATACACGTGCGAGAAAAAATGGATTTTCTGAGCCGCTGATTGAATGGCGGTCTGTGAAATATTCCTTAACGCCTGGAGCGGAATGACGGATGTGTACGTGTTGAAGTTTTAAGGCGTCTCACTGTTTTATCTCTTGTGTTACTCCTTACATGGTGTGATATCACTGGCGGGCACGGTGGAACGGCTTCGACCCTGAACTCAGGTTACAGCCCGAGTGCAGTTTCACATGTTCTCTCGGGGTTTCCTCTGGGTTGTCTGGGTTCCTACCACCTCACAAAAACATATGCAGAAGCCATTCTAATTGTCCTAAGTGTTGAATGAGTGTGTGAAGGAGTGTGATCCCCCGTGATGGACTGCGTTGCAATCGCACTATTCCCAGGATAAGGACGAATCAGTAATTGAAGATGAACGAACGGATGAAAGTGTCAGGCCAGATGGCCAGAATCACATCACTATATTCACTGTATTATTACTGGTTATTGACGGTGTTCGGTACGTTACTCGAAAAAAAAAAAAAAAAAAAAGTCGTCCACTACAGATTAATCACTACTTTAAAATCGTACTCGGATTACGCTGCTGATTACCGCGTGTAAAAAGTAATCGGATTACTAAAGACGTTACTTTCGCGTCACTTTCAAACCCACACAAATACACTACAAAGTGAAACCTGGAGTTCTGTCAGTAATTTTACCGAGCGTTCTCCGGTGATTCATTAATGCATGCTCATTACTCATTAACTGACGCAGACTCCACGCCACGGGCCTTATCTGGACTGTTAATCATCCGGGGCTGAGCCCAGATTCTTCTCCGTGCGTTTTTCCCAGCTCAGCTAGTAGCCTAAGTTTTATTTTACGGACGCTGAGGAAACTTAGCGGTCAATGTATGACACTGTAGGACTAGCAGACGGATAAAACTGAAAACTTTTCTATCTAGGTTAGTTTGGTGTCGCTGGCCAAGGGGAGGAACAACTAAGCTCTCACTGTATGGGCTACAAAGTACATAATCTTTCCTTTCGCTCTGCTCAGATCACGTTCACGTAAACTGGAACTCGTATAGACTTTTACACACCTCGTTTCCCTGCTCGGCATCGGGGGATGTTACCGTTTCAGTTTCTTTACTGGTTTAAAATATAAATCACCGTATATGGATTTCCCCTCACACTCGGTACATTTACATGGACAACAATAATGCGATATTAACCCGATTAAGACGATACTCTGATTAAGAAACTAGCATGTAAACAGCGATTATTACATATTATAACCTTAATCCGACTAAAGTCATACTCGAAGTAAACACAAATGGAATTAAGACGTGTGGAGTATTCCTGTTTTAGTCGCATTATGGAAGTGCGTTACAGACACGTACACACCTTAATCACACTATTAACGCTGTGTGGGAGTTTTCGCCGCATTTTGTGACAGGACACGTACACACACGGCAGCGCTCAACCGTTTAACGGTAAACGAGAGAGCACGGCCGCGTCCCAAACCGCGTACTTACCTGCTATATAGTAGGAGAAATACACGTGTATCAGCTATTACATAGTAGGTAAGTACGCGGTTTGGGACGCAGCCCACGACGCCAAGCAGTCATCTATTAGCATGTACAGCGCGACAAATAATTAACAGCACTTTCGTAAAATTAAAAATAAAAACACCCCAGAACTGTATACGGTCCCATAACGAAGACCGACCGTACGTCGATACGTGAAATTCTGGAGGGAAGGTCGGACGGCGTGGCGTGGGGACGTAATGACGTGTGACGTTAATCGATCTAACATGTAAAATGGAACATGAAAGGAGTATTCTAAAAGCGACTCATGTAAACACCTTAATCACAATATTGTCTTATTCAGAATAAGGTCAATAATTAGATTACTGCTGTCCGTGGAAACAGTCAATGACTGTGAGCTAGCGTTCGGCAGAACTGAGAGACTGTCAGCCAATAAGACACGAGTATTTCCATGTATTTTCCTGTAAACCCTGTCTGATTGGTCTCGCCTGCGTTCACTAAAGACATAAAATCACAAAACCGCCGGATTCTTTTACTCACGTTCAGTTACGTAGAGACAAACCGCACCAAGTGGATTATTATTCAGGGCTAAAAAAAATAAATAAAAAATCTTCAGGACTACAGCCCTGAATGCCCAGTCCGGGTTACGCCTCTGGACGCCGCGCAAGACCCGATTTATTTTTAAAAAACGCATTTAATTTAATACTGTTTTCTTAACAATATATTTGTAACGTAATTGTATTGACATCAGTAACTGTAATCACATTTAAAATATAAAGCGATACATCAGAAAAAGTCATTGGAATATACCCAATAGAATTCATACCCAACTCTGATTATTGATCAGTTCGGCTGGTGAACATGAAGAGTGGCAGAAACGAGCAGCAGAGTGAAATAAACATGTATATATATATATACGTGTAAATGAACAGCTCATATTATCACGGAGCTACAGGAAAAACACGCATTAAATTGATTTCCCCTGGCTCCATTAACGGGCCGGATTCATCTGGGTTTTAAGTGTGCGCAGCGTTTCCTCTCCCACTCAGCACCTGCCACTGCTTCTCAGCCCAAACTCATCTGATCAGATGCATCGCTGTTACGACAGCTCCGAACCTTCCCGTCACTCTCCCCGCGCCGCTTTATCTGCCATCAGCCAGCCAGGAGGTTGAAAACTGATTAGTCTGAGCGACGTGAGAAATCAGAGCTTGACGCGAAACCACGCGGCTTCACGCCGCAAACCTGCCGCGACACCATAACGAGCCGCGAGCGCGATTCTGACGTTAGCTCCGGCGATATTCCAGTGGCCATTCGGTTCGATATCTCGCTTGACCCGTCGACCTCGCTCGATAAACACCGTCCCATCATCGGCGTGTCCCTGATGAGAGCGGTGTGTGTGTGTGTGTGGAAACCGAGTTAATTGAAAGTGTCTGGCGGTGAATGATGGTGCTGTGTGAGCGCCGTGTGCTGCAGAGGTGTCATTTGTTCTCATTAATGCACCGACACCGAACCTTGGTGCTTTCTCAGAACCTATTAGAGCTCCAGAGGGGTCACAGGGGCATCGGGTTGCTCGCTCACCTCCGAATCAGAGAGGAATTAGTACGTTTTGTCTCCGGGTTTTAAGCGGTCGGAAAACCAGCCGACCAAATAAATACGCGTACAGAGCAGCCGAGGAACGTGCCGGAAAGAGCAGGCTCTTCCACAAACGAACGTGGTTTCACGTTTTCACGTGGTTTTTTTCTTCCACAGCTTTGTTCATTAGGACAGTCTTGTGCTATTCGTGTAATATCTGATGAGTCAAGACTCATTAATGAACGATGTACTCAAACCGACAGCCTTCATTTTCTCATAATTACCTAAACACACACACACACACACACACATTAAAGCACAGAGAGGTTTTCACTGCAGTTTCACAGCTTCTCCTCGAAGCCGTGTGTGTGACAGAGAAAGGTGCGTCATATACTCTGTCCGTGTGTGCGTGTGTGCGTGTGTGTTACTCACAGGCAGGGTGTGTGATGCGGGGAAGGCTTGAATTCTTTCTTTAAGGCTTTGGATTTGACTCTCCAGCTGCTGCTTATCCTCTGCGCTTTTCTCCAGCTCCATCTCTCTCTGTTTCAGATCATCACGGATCTTCAGCAGTTGCTGCAGAAACCAGAAAATATGCGACATTTTACACACACACACACACACACACACCGCATGTCATGAACCCCAACGACCGACACAAACGAATCTGCTTCAGAATTATTCAATATCTCTTTAACTGGGTCATGAAACACGAGACGTTCGGCACTGCACAAACCCGCTGGTGAGATAAGGATATGCTCTGTATCTGTAACGTTGGGAGTTATTTACGACGCCGGAATGACGCCGAGCTTCACATGCTCTCCCTGCATACGTGCGAGTTTACGACTACAGCATCCTCGTTTATATCTTATATTCATACGTGATTACGAATCGATTCCTATTCATATCACAACTCACCGCTACAGGATTGTTGCTGAAAGGATTTGTCGTATTTCGAGTTGTACGAGTTTCCACATTAAAAGCTACGGTCGGTGTCTCATGGTCTCAAAGGTTTTCAGATTTTGCCAGTTGTGTGATAATGCGATATCTGCTCAGAGTTAACGCTCTCATCTCTGTGGCACGTCCGGATCTGTAAACTGCATATTGAGACAAATAAATGTGCACCCCTGACATCTAACCAATCAGAGCAAAGTGACATCTCTACTGAGCTGTCAATCACATGCCTATTGATAAAAAACAAACAAAACAACCGGTACAGTAGTGACATGCGAGGTTTCTTTTCGAGGTACAATTTGGGGCCGTAACCATATCTGTAGCTTATATACAGTCCTGTGTGGACACTTCTGGGAAGGTTCACTACTTTTTAAAGAGTCCCAGAGCCTTTGAAATAGCTTTATAACCCTTCCCAGACTGATGTATTCCAATCACCTTCTTCCTCATCGTTTCTGGAATTTCTTTCAGCTTTGCCATAGTGTGTTACAGGGTAAGACCTTTTAACCAACTTCATGCTGTTGATAAAGTTCTATTAAAAGTGTTGATGTGATTGAACAGGGTTTACCCCAGTATGAATGCAGATAACAGGTCAGACCGAATAAATTCACCTCAATCACTTGTACTAAAGTACGAAATGTCGTATAAGCTGCAAAATTATGATGTGTTATGACTAGAAATTTAAACCCCCCCCCACACCCAAAAAAAAAAACCCTGGCAACTTGTGACAAAATGAGCAGGGAGCCACTTTATCCGTGTTAGGGAAAAAAATACGAGGGGTTTTATTGGAGCTGTTATAGTATTTGTTAGCGTTGTGTAATTAGAACTCGCCTCTGAGAAAGGGTAAAGCAGCTCGGCATGAAATCTCGGGGACAGGAATAGAGCTCTGTCATGTGTGTGTTTTGTTTCTCCGTGCCTCTGGCGCACCACAGAAACGAGACAGTCCGAAACGCTACTGCAATTACCATCGTGGTGGTGCTGCTGCCCCGGTGTTCATGAATAAATCAAATGTAGTAGCAGGTCTGTGTGCTGTTAAACGCACTCGGAGCAGAGTGGAGGGGGAAAAGACTCGCGTTCGGTCCGCTGTATGAACCGCGACGATCCAAAACACTGCCAACTCGACAAGGAACTTTGTTCCGGGCGGCGGCGGTGGCGGGGGGGGGGGGGGGGATTTGGAGGGGGGGGGGCTTTTAGAATGACCAAGTCAATCACCAGAACGTAATCCAATTGAACAGCATATCCCCTCCCAGCATATATTAAGTGTTATTTACTTTAATTCATACCAAGTCGTATCTGTTCCTATACTTTTGCTCACCTAAAAACTGGTTGATCCGACACAAAAGGTTCTGTGTTTTATGTCGTTTAACGCATCTAAATATACGAAGACCAGGAGATAAAAGCCGGCGTCCTAAACTCGAACCCAGATGTCTTCAAGTCATAGCGCAGACAAACGAATCGGCCTTGCCGTTCCAATACTTTTGGAGGGGGCTGTATGTATGACAGGGATTTATTACCAAGATATCACAGGATTGAGCTCGGTTCACACTCCTGCATGCTATTGTCCCTGAGCTGAGCTTAAGTAGGATGGTGTGGAGGATGCTGGCTCAGCTTGTTAGTGCTTATTAAAAATCATGCGAGGCAAGTCGTAACTCCTGTAGAACCACCATCTGGTTTACATCCACACTGCACACTCGGTAAAGCCGTGTCAGCATGGTGTTTAACACACACGCACGCACGCACGTACGTACGGATAAACTACACATACAGAGTGTGTGATTTCCTCGCTGTGTGTTTTCACAGAGAAAACAACGACAACAAAAAAAAAAAAAACCCCCGCTGTACTGCATTGCTCCATGATTCAGAGAAACTCCGCTCAGCGAGTCAGGGAAATGAAGACGGAAGCAGCCGGGGGCCCCGAGTTAATCCCGGAGGAGTTTGATTAGAGAGCTGCTTGGGTGGCAGGAATGAAACTCCGCGTGCATTTTAATCAGAACCTAGCGAGCTGAACATGCTGAGATTTCTTTCTTTTTTTTTTTCTCTCTCCGCAAAATACAAATCAATTCATTCAGATTCCAAATGAACTGTTTACATGTGCGCTAAATCTGTCAATCTCCGTTTACGTTACACGTGATCCGAACAAACTCTACACCACGATCCTAGAAGAACAAACTTGTGGTACACTGTTTACTTCAACCGAGCGATTAGTCAGATGATTAACATACTACTAGGAGGCGAGTAGAGATGTAAGGCCTGATGCGCTGGGTATTAACAGCTGCTGTGTGCTATTACACCTCACCTGTTTAAAGCTGAGCCGAACAGACGGAAGCGTGCTAGACACCAGTGTTCGGGCTCTGCCCTTTGGGCCTCTAGATGGCTGATAGGAAGTTCAAATCCTGGGAGCGCTAAGCTTGCTACCACCGGGCCCTTGTGCAAGTCCTAACCCTTCGCCTTCTCAGAGCAATGAAGTCGTTTTTTTTTTTTGTTTTTTTTTGGGATAAAAGCGCCTGCCTAAATCAATACAAGTAACCACAGGAAGCGTGTTCAGTCATGCTCATGTTTAGCAAAGGCTACACTGTTCTCCAAAGAGAGTACGTTTTACCATCCAGGCTATATTTAGGAAAGAAAACTCTACTTACACACACTTGTGGTTATCCGAGTGGCTTTCGTCTAAGAACACGCCCGCGTATCGAACCCTACTCGCCTAATTAACACGTGTCCGGTGCGGTCTGAACGGCGCGCTCGCGGCCACGCGCTTCTCGTTTGTACATGCTCTCCGCGCCATCGCGTCTCCCGCTCCTCGTTTTGGGGTTTTAGAACGGCGATCCCGAGTGCCGTATGTGTGCCCTTCGTGCGCCGTTTTTGGTGAAGCGGACCGGCAGCCGTCCAGGACTCACTCGGAACTCCTTTCGGATATGAGCGAGGACCAATCGCTGCAGATGAGAACGACGAATAACGGGTCCTAACGCGTCGGTCATTATTCATCGGATTCATTGTGTTTAAGCAGCGTCAGGGTTACTTGATTGACGATTGGACGGGTGTCTATATCGTCGCAACGTACCGGGGAGAGGACGGTTCGAGTGGACAAAATATCTCCAAGGATCACAGGTCTTGGGGTCAGAAAGTCTCTAAAACTACAATCCGAAGTCACCTACATCAAAGCCTCTACTCTCATCCAAGAACAAACTCGAGCGTCTTCAGTTTGTCACTACTGGAACTTCAAACGGGATCGGGTTCTACGCTCAGATGAAACCAAAATAGAGCTTTTTGGTAATAAACACCAGAGGTGGTTTTGGCACACAGAGAGGTAGCTTTATGCCTACGATTAAACATGAGCTGTTATCTTGGCAAAGGTTGGTAGCACAAAATATTGATTAAAAGGGTGCCAATAATTGCACACCGACATTTAACAAAGATATATATTTTTTGGACTTATATCAGGGAAAATACGGGTTGGAGTTTTCGTTGGAGCCGATTCAGTATTCGTTCGCGTACTGTAATTAGCGTTCGCCTTTTAGAGGCAGTATCGACTCATTCATTATCTCAGCTTCATCATGTTCTTCCAACGGCAACATTTTCGAACTTGGACACCATTCAAGCTGCATTCTCGATACTTTGTGCAATACGAAAAAACAAAACAAACCGAACAGCAATAACAGACGACGCGACGCTCCGGCATCTGAGCCCAGGGTACGCTTAAAAACTATATATATTAAAAAAAATCCACCCAAAACCCGGCGCCGTAAAAGTAGACGTAGACGTCAAGAGCTGCTTTTAGTGTGAGGCTCGTTCAGATTTCTTTCAACAACATCACAAGAATGTCTCATGGCTCATTCACAAAATGTTACCGGCCATTAAATATTCAAACAGATAGCATCTTTAATAAACTCTTTCTTTAAGCCTCTGTTCTGGACAACGCTTTAGGCTTTAGAGTTTGTTTGTTTTGTAAATAATGAGTTCAGTCAGAAGATCGGTAATTACTATTAGCCTTGATAAGTTGGGATAAGTGGTTCATTAGAATAATCTCCACCTGGTGTTTTGCACTCTGAGCACAATACTCTGTTAAATAACAAATACAAGACTGTAATGCCCAACCTCTTGATCTTATTACAGGTGTTAAAAGCCTGCTGTGTGTCTGGATTGTTAATGTCAAGTTTTATGTGTGTGTCAGATTCAAGGTTCAGGTCTGGCCTTGCAGACTCATCATGGTTTAAGAATAAAGTGTGATGTGTGTGTGTGATATGGGACTGGTTGCACCTTTTGCATGCCCTGCAGCGCTTGTTGCAGGAAGCTGAGCTGTTGTTGACGTGTCGTGTCTTCTTCGCTGTGAGGAGGATGAGCTTTACTCTGCTCCTGCTTCAGCAGCTCCACCTCGTTCCTGTAGGCGTCCAGCTGACAGCGCAGACTGTCGTTCTCCTCCCTCAAGGCCTCCACCTGTGCCAGTGGCCCTGAGAGAGACGAGGAGGAAAAGGAGAGAGAGAGAGAGAAATTAAAGAGGAGAGAGGAAGCAGGCAAATGAGACACAGAGCCCGATTTTCAGGATTTAATTCCATTTTATTTGGAGGCACTTTAAAAAATAATAATAATAAATGCAGACGTCTCTGCGATGGATTGGCACCCTGTCCAGGGTGTACACCGCTTTGTGCCCGATGCTCCCTGGGATGGGATGGATGGATGGATGGATGGATGGATGCAGACGTCTAAGTTCAGATTTAGATCCGTATTCGAGCCGCTCTGTGGCAATGTTCACCGTTCAAAGCGCTATACGAATAAAACTGAACTGAGAATATTGAAAAATTCAATATAAAGTAACCACTTAGCTGACAAAACTTCTACTTTTCATCTCCTGATGTGCTTTTGTGGAACTTCACTCCGGTCTATGCCTGTAGGACATAACATTTTATTTCCTAATTCCTACTCTTTATGAGGGCAATAAAAGAAAATTGGCACGTCTCGGTATTTAATTGTTTTGTTAGACAGTTTTCTATTCTTTTTAACGACAGGACATTTTACAGGCGATAACGTGGCGTCTCTGATTCACCGAGGCGTTCTTATTTGCTAAGGAATCAAACAGTTCAGTCAGTCGCACTTAGTCAGTAGTTAAGTGACACCGCGTATCGATGATCGAGCGGCGTCGGCGTGTTCGTGTACGTTTACGGGTCGGTTTGTAGGATGCTCCATGTCAGGGAGGTACCGTTTTAAACCTGTTGCTCAGGAGCTGTGAGGTTAGCTCGATCCTGGCCCGAAGTGAGTTTGAAAACAGCACTGCAGCAGCAGAGTTTAAATCTCAACCCGGTTTGAAAAATACGAACATGGCAACCCGATCGTTCACCGTGTTACGCTCGAGCCTGCACGAAAAAGCTCAGGAAGTAACGGGGAAGATCGTACCAGGTAAAATTGTACATGTAAGAACGGGAAATAAAGAAGGTAGCGTACGTGTGTTTGTGATGTGTGTGTTGTGTGTGTGAGAGAGAGAGAGAGAGAGAGATGAAATGTATGATGACAGAGAGAGAAACATTTTGAATACAAACAAGGACGCGTGAGGACGGAACGCGGATGCTGGGAAAGGCGAGATGAAAAACAACAGATGAATCGTGCGCTCACGCTGAGATGAGAGAGCAGAGTTAAAAGAGTGTGGTGTCAGGAAGAAGAATGAGAGGAACACATATAATAATTGCTGGGTGAGGTGCGTGTGTATGGAGACAATAGGTCACCCGCTGATGGAGAAGCATAGACAGCAGATCAGGACGGGTAACCGAGGGACAGGACCGGGGAACAGAAACCAGCGGAAGAGATTAGAGACAGACGGCCCAGGCCAAAATGGGTCATTTCTCCGTGCTGAGCTGCTATCTTGGACTAATTAAGGAGGATTAAATGGATGGAATGGGTATTGCTTAATGCTTGGCTTAATGTGACGTTGGTACTGTTATCAAACGGATGTAATTAAACGATTGCAATATGGTTATTTCTATCCCGTCAGTCTTTTGTTCAACGAGCTCTTAGCAATCAGTCTTAGAAGAGGAAGCGGGGCAGATAGCCAGGGTAAAGCACCCCATTCATCCGGCCTGGAACTGGTGTGAGGACGTCTTACAAGGAAACACCGTGTCTGTTTCACGGATTTTCCTATTGGATAAAAACGTTGGAAAGGAACTGGTTTGTCTTATCGAGGTCCATACCTCCTGCCAGTACCTTTACTGTCAGCACTCAAGGACAGGAAGTGCTGTCAGTGAAGAAGAAAGCCCTCATGCCAGATATGCGTCTACCCCCTCTGGACCATCATCCGCTGATTAAAGCTGGGTTTAAACTGTTTGATTTCAGCACTCTTTGAAGATTATTACCGCAGGGAGATGCACACTATATGGTCAAAGGTTTGTGGACACTTTTGCGGACCATCACACCCATATGTGCATATGTTGAACATCCCATAACAGATTTATTCCCCATCTAGTGGCTTTCCACTAGATCTCACTACATTAGGAGCGGCGCTGTGGGGGTTTGACCATTCAGCCATAAGAGCATTAATGAGGTCTGGTGAGGGGATCTGGGGTGCAGTCGGTGTTCCAGTTCATCCCAAAGGCCTTCAGAGGGGTTTAGGTATGCGCTCTGTGCAGGAGTTCTTCCACTCCAACCTTCTCAAACCACGTCTTCATGGAGCTCGCTTTGTCCACAGGGGCGTCGTCATGCTGGAACACGTTTGAGACTCTTATTTGAGACACCGAAGGGAAAATGTACTTCTACAACATACAAATACATTCTCTACGACCGTGTGCTTCCGACTTTGTCAGAAGGCCCACGTGCAGGTGTGAAGGTCGTTTGTCCACATACTTTTGGCCGTATCGCGTATAAGATGATCCCGATAAAATCTTGGTCGGATCCTGGAACAGACTGTGTGACAACGTGTGTTCTCCGTGTCAGAATATACGGTGAAGATCTGCTAATGCGGTTAAAGAAAACGAGTCAGTGTGATCTGGGCTCGCATAAACCAAAACACTCGTCAAAATGAGCTTGAAGTAATAAGGGACATGTCGTTCTGTCCATGTAGCATGTTTCTCCATTGCCACTACAGTACGTCCATTGAGTTTTGCGTAAACCGTTTAGCATCGTAGCCTTTGACGTGAATAACAACGTTTAACTCCGCCTCTTTCGGTCACAATGATGCAAAATCAGGCCGAAACAATGACCCAGCAGAAACCTGAAGGATTAAGTGAGCTTGTGTGTGTGCTTGTCTTGCCTGGGAGATACCAACAGCAGAAGCTCAGACTGTCGGAGAACAGATCAGGTTGGTGAATGGCAGTCGCGGAATGTTTACTTTCCGTGTTGAAACAACCCGTACGTCAGTGGATGGCGTGCCCTTTTCCCTATCACGCCATCCGTTCACACTTCTCAGAACACACCGCCGCAGATCGTAATCGTCGTTTCCTAATAACTGGGGTTGCATCTGAAATGGAGTATGGATCAAAACCCGTTAAATCTATGATTACATTTGCATACATCTGCATGCTAATAGGAGTCACTGTCACACCTGGGGATCGGTGATAGTGCTGCCGGGATCCGTGCTGCAGGGATGGGCCCTGTCAACGGGAAGCGCCTTTCATACGTGTCAATCACAAAGTTGCAAAAACAAGCTGCGATGGTGATTTACCCAGCATGCAGCGGTGGTTCGCGGTGTGCTAAGCAGTTCCGGTGCAGAGCAGGCTCTAATGACTCGTCGGTAATGAGCGGAACGGAGCCGAAGAGCCGAGCGAGCAGCTGGCAGGGCTGTTCTCAGCTGTGCACTCCTGCGTTCAGTCTGCCAGAGGGGTTTATGGACGTATAAAGAGCCTAATAGCTTTGGATCATGGTGGAATCAGTTGCCAGCTCGATTTGATGACTTGTGCTTGTGGTCTAACGGCTCCTCTGCCAGCAATGTCACTGACAGGGGGACAAATCGACAACGGAGGAGTGAAAAGACAGACCGATCACTGACCCGGTCATAACCTTTACCGTCGTCTGACTTTTCTCTTTCCCCGAGCGGCTAATTATTCATTTGTTTATAGTGCCGGTACGGGCGTGCGTTTTTCCAGGCAACCCGGAGGCCTTGCTGTGAAATTCATTACGATGGGCTCCGACATGAGGAGTGACGTACTAGGAGCATTTTTCGTAGGTGCTTTTCTGCAGAACCATTCAGGTGGAGCTTGCTGTATGGAGCGTCTCTGACTAAATCCAGAAAAACAAACAAAAAAACAAGCTCAAACGTTGTCAAAAAACCCCGAACACACAGCAACACAACCCTGACCATGTTTGCATCCTTGAGACGGCAGATGCATCCTGGAACTTCTCCGGGAACTGTCTGTGTCTTGTTCAAGAATCCGGGACCTCTTTTGTTCCTCAGATGATTCTTGAACCTCGGTGTAAATATGCCTATCGCAGCAAACATGGCTCAATTATATAAAGCCTGGCTTAGGATAGCCGGTCTATGCATTTTCTTAATCCCGGGGGATTGGCGCGACGGTACTAATTATGGTGAACGCGGAGCTCCTTAAAGCGCGAGCACGTTTCTGTCGGCGTGATTTCTCTGCTGAAAAAGTGTGAAGAGAGCAAGCTCGCACTAATTTTAAGGTGCCATGCAGTAACAGTGGAACGAGGTTTCTTAATGACCTAATTACCACCTTATCTAATGTATGCTGCTGTGCAAAGGCCTGGGAGTTCCTGTATGCCACCAAACAAGATGACAGTGCGGAGTGCAGCCGTCATGCCGCTCTATATAATCTCGACTCAAAACAGCAGTTCAGGATGAGGCTGTACTGTAATCAGACAATAAACGTGAGGGCAAGAGCTCTGCATACACTGTGGTTTCCAATTATGATCCTCATGACACACTGCAAAGTTTTATTAGCACTCACAGTGTGGGAGAATCGGGTAATTCGCTGACACGCTAACGAGAGCAGCACACACACACACACACACACAAAAAAAAGCTTCTCCACCCCAAATTTCTCACATTTAATGAGGCAACGCTTCAAGCTGCAAGCACTGAAAGAATTAAAGTGAGCAGAACTGTGGCGTCCAGGAGACCTCCATGGCCGAGACCTGCTGGGCATCGGACGGTGCGTTAGAGGATTGTGGGTACCTGAGTCATCCGAGTCTTTGCTCTCCGATGCGTCCTCCATGTCGTCGTCGGACATTTCCATCTCCTCTTCCCGGCGGATTCCCATCAGCTCCTCGTTATGGATGTTCCTGATTTCCTGCGGGACGGGAACACACGACGTTAAACCGAGGCTTTAGGGACTTTTAACTAGCAACACAAAGTTTATTAATTAGGACTCGAGCTCGAGTTTTAGGGAGCGCCGACCGAATTCTCTAGACGCAGATGTAATCGAGCCAACTTTTGGTAGTCTTGTTACTGACCTTGCTGGATCAGATAGTTAGCAAACTAACACTGCGTTCAGAAAGTTTGTGTGTGTGTGTGTGTTTTAATGCCTGGCATCGATGCCTGAGTGAGATACAGATTTGCTGGGATGAGCAGGGGCATTTAGAGCAGATGTCTCTGCATGGGTGCTGCCTGCTGGCCCACCTAATGGGGAGCTCACCGACTAATGAGGTGTGCGCACACATTCACTTACATAAAAGCTGCTACGGGGAGACGTACTAGCTCCCGGAGAAACGAAAGGCTTAGTGTAAACACCACCATCTGCCTGACGCCGAGGGGTCGAACAGGTAGTGCAGACACAAACACACCCATTCGGCCAAGACAGAGAGGAGATAGCGTGGAAGGAGATGAGAGGGTTACACAGAGGGGACGGAGAGGGAAGGACAGAAATAAGAAGAGTTCTAATCTGGTGCGCTGCAGTCTTCCTTCGACGTCCCTTCTGTAAGTCCAGAGATTACGACCGTCAGTGTATGAAGCCACAACGCCTGCAGCACACGACAGCTATACCACTGAATTCAGGTCAATCGCAGAGATCTACCTTCTCAGATTAAACAATCGATATTGTGCGACAACCCAAGAGGAACCGACGCTCTTACACTGACTGGAGCATTACACTCTCACTCTCACTCTCACTCTCACAGCCTGTCTACTTCACACCAAAAACACTTTCTCTACTCAACAGAACCTCATGCCATCTGACCGGGTCAGCAGAGACAGAGCAAGGGTGAGCCTTATAGGTTCTTTTCTGTGTCGTGCAGAATGAACCACATCACCCATAAAGTGACACGCCGCCGTTCTTTACCGCAAAGCTCTCCAAAGCAAGGAATCTGTGATCTAACACCACCATAGCTGGTCTGAAGGATTAAGAGAGAAATCCTCCAATAAAACCCTTTTAATAAATGAGCTCCTTACCGTCAGAATGACACAGAGCGGCCCGGTAACCGGACAAGCCGGGATTATAAACGTCACGTCAACTCCACTCGTCATACGTCGTTCCCCTTAGTGCACAGCCCGACTAAAATACCCTTACATATAGATAAAACAGCGTAGGAAAGAAAAAAATAAATAATCCACAAGCATTTATCACTCTTTCAGTAAAGCCACGTGTAGATGTTTTGGTAAGCCAAACCCGAACTAAACCCCCGCCCCCCCCGCCCGCCGCTGATTTTCTTCCTGCGAATAGTCGTTTTTCACGAATTCCCATCTCCAGGAAATTTAGCCTACGCATTCGGCTGATTTACGTGTAGTACCGCGTACAAAACTCCATGAAAGTCACAGCTCACAAAGCGCCGAAAAACAACTAAATGACAACCAGAGAGTGAGAGAGCGTCCGAAACGCAGCATGCGCCAAATCTTCCGATAACGCAGCTCGGCCACTGCAGCACATCCCCTCGATCTCTTCCAGCTTTTATAGCGCGCCATTTCTTTTGTCCTTGAATCTGCTTTTTTTTTGTTGTTGTTGTTGTTGTTTCACGTGAAAATGGTAGCTCGAGAAAACGCGTGTGCACGACGAAACTATAAATAAATAAACGATTTAAAAACGACACCGCGTAACCTGTGTGTAAATTTGCACAAACTCATCAGCTGTTATACAGTTTGAAGCTGATCAAACGCCTTGCAGAATCTGCAAAAAAATAAAAAATGTAAAAAAATTTTTTTTTAAAAAAAGCAAAAAAGAAAAATCATGAAAATTGCATTTTGTTTATAATTTGTAATAACAATTAATAAATTGTTATTTCGTCTTCTGGGAGACGTCTAAATATCTTATGTAGCTTCTGAAGGGCGGTACTGAATGAAAAAAAAAAAAGATCTTTAAACAAAATAATAACAATTTACACCGTTCAAAAGTTTACACCCCCCTGGCTCTTAATGCATCATCGTGTCGCCTTCTTGAGCGTCAGTGAACGTTTGCACCTTTTGTAATAGTCGTGTACGAGTCCCTCAGCCGTCCCCGGTGTGAAAAGATGGATCTGAACATCATATAGTCTGTTGGAGGATTTACTGCAGAACAGTGGGGCGGTTTAACTGCTCAGGACCAACAAGGGACTCATGAACAACTCTCACAAAACATAAACGCAGCCGTGGATCATCCAGGTAACGACACACAGGGTTAATAATCAAGGGTGTGTAAACTTCTGAACGGGTTCGTTTATGTAAATTCGGTTATTATTGCGTCTTGTGGACTAGATGTACGCATCTGTCATGTGAAATAGCTTATTCAGGGGAGTACTTTTTTACGACCCCTCTTAATACCTATTTATTTATTTATTTATTCATTTTGAAATGACTGACATTTCGCAGATCCTGCAAGGTATATGTACATTTATACAAACTCAGGAGCTCTCTTAGGAGAGTGACCTTTCGCCAAAGTAACCCGATTTTCATCAACACCACACTTCTTGTGTAAACGTTCCCGTACGCGACGTACGAATACATTTGTCCGTATCCGATTTATAAATAAAGTTTAAAAAAAAAAAAAGCACATGGAATAAAAAAAAAAACAAAAAAACAAATAACATCTGTTCTCTGGACTGACCACGGCCAGCATCGATCAGGAACCGATTACTGGAAATCTTCTGGGGGTCATATGAGCATGTAACACTGCCACGTTATGACCGATGTATAGCTCGGGCAGGACGATGGAGTCTTTGTGTGTCGTCGTGTAAAGGTGAGAACACGGCTAATGGTAAGTGTAGCCAACCAGCCAACCGGCATGAGGTTAACAAGGACCGTGTGGCAAACCACACTGAGCTTCGACTCATCTAAGTTGTCACTGCTAAGGGAAAAGAAGGCAAGGTAACCAAATTTCCATTAATCATCCACCTCTGGAATGCATGTTAGCACATGAACATTTTTTTTGGAACTAAAGACCAACTCAAACAGCACATTCAGACATAATGAAACACCTACCTTATGTCACGATGAGACTCTTTTGCATCAGTGTAATGCTTGTTCCAAATCCAGTACCCATTTAAAGCTAATGAGATTACATGATACGACTCTGAAATGTGAACACTTCCTGTCACGTCTATATTCATTACTCGCTTAACGAGACCGTTCAAGCACTTTTGGATTAGCATAAACAGTATCAGCCCTGCGATCCGTGCAAAATGCCTCTGTCTTGCAGCCTGGAAAAGGAGATTATGATGTTAATTACACGCCCAATCCAGTCTTTGCTCACTTGGTGCTCGAGAGACGAGACTCGGGACTTACCGAATGACCAGAAAAACGACAACGGAGTTACGCTTCATCGGCGTCCTCCGCCCACACAGAGCGCGTTTATTTGCTGCAGCTCATTAAGAGAGCACGTAGTCTTACATCCTGACGTCTCGATTCGCTTCGGAATAGAACAAAAAGATCAAAGTAAAAGTGAAATCTCTTTTGCATTGGAATGCAGGGGATAGTGCATGAGAAGGAGTGTGTTCTGAATGCGCCGATCTGCAGCAGGGCTTTGGGAGTCGACAGGTAAGCGTGGGATAAATCTCGGGCTCGCACTCGGCCGGCGCTTTGTGCGCTCAGGTGTTACCTGCCAAGCGGCTGTGTGCTGCTGGGAGCTCGGCCACTCCCTGGTGATTGACAGCTACGGTTCCGGTAACTGTCTCGGTTACCCTGTTTAAGAGCTAATTAACGTACGCCTCAAGCAGAGAGCATATGGAACTGCGCTCGAAGACGGGGAGTAAAAAGGGCGAAGGGATCGGCGTTTAAAAAGTCAAAAAAAAAAGAAATCCTGCAGAAAACGTCAACACATTCAGTTTAACAGAAAGAACAGAAGCAAAAATTGAGAACACCAACCTCTGCTTGCTTGCGCCACATGTCCAGGTTCTTGCGTTGGGCTTTGGAGAAATGGTCCCATGCCTTTTGTTTGGAAGCAGCGTGGAATACAGACACAATCTGCTCAACTGTGGCAGGGGGACGCGGGGGGCCAGTATGTACCGTCCAAAGAAAGACAGAGAGAGAGGGGCGATTGGGGAGAAGCAGAGGAGTGGGGGAAAAAAAAACTGGTGTCAGATAGGAAGGCAGTGAACTTCTTTTCTCGCCCTACTCTCCCTCTCTACAGCAACAACACTGGTGCATGGATGACTAAACTCTTAATGCTTCAATAATTCATGGAGGAAACAGTGGGGCATTTGGACCTGTTGGACTAATTCAGACCACTGAGGCAACTTCTGTGCAAAAGCTCATCTAAGAGATCATGCACATTATATATATATATATATAAAACTGCATCACCTTTGATATTCTTGGAAGCTCTGAGCTGTCAGAGGATCACTGGCTTATTGGAGAAAGCAGGTAGATATGGAATCTAATGAGACTCATCTCTAGGGAAGCCACGCGTCATTACTTTGCGCTCTGTGTGTGTGTGTGTGTGTGTGTGTGTGTGTGGATCTGACAGGACGTCTTGCTCGTGTCAACTCATTAGTGGAAACCTTCTGGTAATAAGTTCATCCACTCTGAATTGAGAGATGAGCTTTGGCAGTAATCCTTCAGCACAGAGACTGAATATTCCGGAAGCGCAGAGCACAGAGCATCACCTGTCAAAACTCCGGCCCAAAGCTGTACCGAAAATGCGTTTCCCGTTTTAACGCCGCTGATTCAGAACCCCTGCCAATTAACATGTTCTCTGTGGGCCGTAAGAGCCAAGCAAACACTCAACCCCAGACGCCTATGGGACCGTGATCTTCTTAGTTCTGTTTTAAGGCTTGTACATGAGGTGTCTATCACAATCTATACACTGATGTACCGCAGAACATAAAACGAACGAATCGAACGAAATCGCGCCAGCCAGTCGTTCATACGACGTGTCCGAGAAGGCAGGAAGCAACAATTATAACACGATATTGATTTATTTTGCATTTATTATTCACGACGCACGCTCTCCATGTTGACCTGCTCCTCAGCCGTCGTATCATTTATTTTTGTAGCGTTTTTGAGGACATATTCCCATTCTCGTACACTTCCTGACTTTACGGACACCGGGTAGAATTCCCGACGGTAGCCGCGATAATCTGGGCAAAGCATATGGTCTGGTGTATCATCGTGATACCGGACGGTTTTCGGTACACGCGCAAGTGTTAAACTGCTTGTAACTGCTCCCAGCTGCTCACTAGGCAAAGAGTAAAGCATGATGCGGTGTTCTAGAAAAAGAATCGACTGTTAGACAGTCATCACCGCAAAGTCCAACAACAGCATTTTCCAACAGCGTGTCATGAAGTGTGTCACTTCAATTTGAATACAGCAAGATGCCAACATTTAATTCTTGTTAATTCAAGAATGACAGGTCCGTTTATAGTCATTTATATTTTTATTTACATTTCTAGTTACATAAACGTATATAAAATACATCTCGTATAGTTATGTTTATAGTTATTTATATTTTTATTTACATTTCTAGTTACATAAACGTATATAAAATACCTTCCATATAGTTATGTTTATAGTTATTTATATTTTTATTTACATTTCTAGTTACATGAATGCATATAAAATACATCTCGTATAGTTATGTTTATAGTTATTTATATTTTTATTTACATTTCTAGTTACATAAACGTATATAAAATACATCTCATATAGTTATGTTTATAGTTATTTATATTTTTATTTACATGTATAGTTACATGAATGTATGTAAAATACCTTCCATATAGTTATGTTTATCTGTTTATAGTTATTTATATTTTTATTTACATGTCTAGTTACATAAACGTATATAAAATACATCTCGTATAGTTATGTTTATAGTTATTTATATTTTTATTTACATTTCTAGTTACATAAACGTATATAAAATACATCTCATATAGTTATGTTTATAGTTATTTATATTTTTATTTACATTTCTAGTTACATAAACGTATATAAAATACCTTCCATATAGTTATGTTTATCTGTTTATAGTTATTTATATTTTTATTTACATTTCTAGTTACATGAATGTATATAAAATACCTTCCATATAGTTATGTTTATCTGTTTATAGTTATTTATATTTTTATTTACATTTCTAGTTACATAAACGTATATAAAATACCTTCCATATAGTTATGTTTATAGTTGTTTATAGTTATGTTTATAGTTATTTATATTTTTATTTACATTTCTAGTTAAATAAACGTATATAAAATACCTTCCATATAGTTATGTTTATAGTTGTTTATATTTTTATTTACATTTCTAGTTACATAAATGCATATAAAATACCTTCCATATAGTTATGTTTATCTGTTTATAGTTATTTATATTTTTATTTACATTTCTAGTTACATGAACGTATATAAAATACATCTCATATAGTAATGTTTATAGTTGTTTATATTTTTATTTACATTTCTGGTTACATGAATGTATATAAAATACATCTCGTATAGTTATGTTTATAGTTGTTTATATTTTTATTTACATTTCTGGTTACATGAACGTATATAAAATACATCTCATATAGTTATGTTTATAGTTGTTTATATTTTTATTTACATTTCTGGTTACATGAACGTATATAAAATACATCTCATATAGTTACGGTTATCCGTTCAATGTTGTGAAACGTCCATTGGGGGCTGGAGCCCTGAAGAGTTTTTCTTCAGCCCTGAATAATTCTCCACTTGGAGCCGTTTGTCACCACGGAACTGAACGTCGGTAAAAGAAGACGGCGGTGTTGTAACTTTGTATCTTCGGTGAACGCAGGCGAGACCAATCAGACAGGGTTTACAGGAAAATACATGGAAATACTCGTGTCTTATTGGCTGATTGCTCTCAATTCTGCCGAACGCTAGCTCACAGTCAGTCAGCGTGAGGAAAAATGGATATACGGCGATTTATTACCAGTAAAGGGATTTGAAACTGAAAAAACAACATCCTCTGATGGTGAGCAGGAAAACACGGTGTGTAAATGTCGATATGAGTTCCAGGTTAGGTGAACATGATATGAGCAGAGCGTAAGGACAAATAACGTACTTTACGTGATACTGTGGCAGCTAAACCCATACAATGAGAGCTTAGTTGTGCCTCCTTTTGGCTAGTGACACCAAACTAACCTAGTCTCTTGTTACGTAGCCAAAATGTTTGATATTTTATTGGTCTGGCAGTCGTGCAAACAACGATAACACCCGGGGCGAGTTTTATAATAAATCCAACTTTTCGTCTGATCATGTCTTTCTTTCTAATTGCAAATAAATTCAGGATTTTCTGTTACGTCTTATGTCTGCAGCCTGGCTGAGACGGGTCGTAACAATACAGAAATAGGATGAATTTAAACAGATAATATCATTTTTAAAGGACAGAATAAAGTCATTGTGTTCATTTTATACCGATTATTTTCTAATGTTTTACTACCTGTACAACTTGGGTGGGAATTGTGCTTCGTGTCGAGTAATAGTTTTACAACCAGATTATGAACGTTTACTCAGTCACTTCAACTCTCACTCATGAAACTGCCATTGTATTATGGGTTTTGAGGATCCATCATGAATGGAGCCCTTCACTAGGAGATTCTTGAGAAGAATCGGCTGCCATCCAGCGGGACGATGAAGATGAGACATGGAGACATGGACCTTCCAGCAGGACAACCATCCTGGAAACTCTCAACTGGTTTCAGAGAAAACAAATCACCTGACTCGAATCCAGTTGAACAAGATTTAAAGACAATACGTTTAGAAGAACGGGCCAAAATCACACCTGGATACCGCGGCCCATTAATTTCTTCATACAGGGAGCGTCTTAAAGCCGTCATTACAAACAAAGGCTTCTCCACTAAGTATTGAATACATTTCACTTAGTGTGTTCAACACTTTTTTCCCGTGTCATTCCACTTTATTACACACAACTTCATTCATGGACTTTAACGTTGCGAATTCTTTATTCAAGGTACTAGAAAAGGTTGTAGCACAGCAGCTGCGCTCATAATTGCACAGGAATAACACTCATGAAATGTATCAGTCAGGATTTAGTCCTCATCATAGCACAGAGACAGCGTTAGGTAAAGTCGTAAACGACCTACTACAGGCCTCTGATCAGGGTTGTGTCTCGCTGCTTGTGTTACTCGACCTTAGCGCAGCTTTTGATACTATAGGTCATACTATTCTCCTTGATAGACTAGAAAACATTGTTGGCATTAAGGGAACAGTCCTGTCCTGGCTCAGGTCTTATCTGACCGATCGTTATCAGTTCATAGATGTAAATGAAGACTTCTCCACACATACTGAGGTTAAATTTAGTGTTCCACAAGGTTCTGTTTTAGGCCCACTGCTTTTTACTTTATATATGCTACCTCTGGGTCAAATTATTCGTAAACATGGAATTAGCTCTCACTGTTATGCTGATGATACACAGCTGTATGTTTCCGCGGAGCCAGAGGACAGACAGCAGCTTAATAAAGTTGAGGAATGTGTAAAAGACTTCAGACACTGGATGCTTATTAACTTCCTTTTACTTAATTCTGATAAGACAGAAGTACTTGTACTAGGACCACGTGCTGCTAGAAGGAAGCTTTCTGATTACACAGTTACTCTGGATGTCCTTTCTGTTTAAACATGTGCAGCACTAAAAGACCTTGGTGTGATTACTGACTCCAGTCTATCATTTGACGCTCATGTAGATAACATTACTAGGATAGCCTAATTTCATCTCAGAAATATTTCTAAGATAAGAAATATATTGTCACTACATGATGCGGAAATATTAGTTCATGCTTTCGTCACCTCTAGACTAGATTACTGTAATGCCTCACTGTCTGGATGTTCCAGTAGGAGCATAAACAAGCTCCGGTTAGTCCAGAATGCAGCTGCTAGAGTCCTAACTAGAACCAGAAGATACGACCACATCACCCCGATCTTATCCACACTGCACTGGCTCCCAGTGAAATCTCGCATTAATTATAAAATACTATTATTAACTTATAAAGCACTAAACGGTCTCGCACCACAGCATCTAAGCGACCTTTTGGTTTTCTAAGAAGGCCACGCCTACTTAGATCAAAAGATGCAGGCTATTTGTTGGTACCTCGAATAGTGAAGGCTACAGCAGGGGGAAGAGCTTTCGCTTATAGAGCCCCACTGTTATGGAACAGTCTTCCTATTAGTGTTTGGGACTCAGACACAGTCTCGGTTTTTAAGTCCAGGCTTAAAACGTATTTGTTTACCCAAGCCTACCCCGACTAGACTTTCTATTATACTAATTCCCAGTCCTGATAATCTCTTCTCTCCCTCACTCCTTCTGCCGAGCCCCACACGATTTTATGGAGATACTAGAGATCCTGATCCTTTCTGCTCTCCGGACCTGCCTGATCCGTTTCGGATGTCCTGCCTCTGGATGGAGCTCTCATCTACTCCAATTCCAGACTGCTGGGACTACGGCTGCTCCTAAGGCCAAACAGACTTCACGTAAAACCATAATGAACTTTTTCACATTATCTGTTGTTACCCAGATGAGGACGGGTTCCCTTCTGAGTCGGGTTCCTCTCAAGGTTTCTTCCTCTAAAAACATCTTAGGGAGTTTTTCCTCGCCACCGTCGCCACCCGCTCGCTCAATTGGGATAAATTTGCACTTTTAAAATCTGTATACTCTGCTTAAAGGCTGCTTTTGAGACAATGTCCACGGTAAAAAAAACAAAAAACAAAAAAAAAACGCTATACAGATAAAATTGAATTGAATTGAAATGTATATTTCCGGATTTCCTGAGTTAACACTGATGTCTGGTGAAAATTTCATGTGAATAGCCTCACTGGAAATATATTTACTGATAGAAGACTATAATATATCGTATAATACTCTTCTAATGTCCTCCACTGTATGTCTTGCGCCTGTTTCCCTTCTCATACTGCAGCCTGGAGGAGACGGGTCGTAACGATACCGAAGTAGGCTAAATTTAACCAGATAATATTATTTTTAAAGGACAGAATCCAGTCACTGTTCATTTTATATTGAATATTTTCTCATGTTTTACTATCCGTACAATTTAGTTGGGAATTGTGCTTCATATCAAGTAGGTCCATCAGTAATAGTTTAAGAACCAGATTATAAAACTTTTCTCAGTCACTTTCAGTGCGTTCACGTGGACAACGATAATCCGATATGAACCCGATTAAGACGATACTCTGATTAAGAAACTAGCATGTAAACAGCCATTTTTAATGACCTTAATCCGATTAAAGTCATACTCGTAGTAAACACAAATCGAATTAAGACGTGTGGAGTATTCCTGTTTTAGTCGCATTGTCGACGTGTATTACAGACGTGTACACACCTTAATCACACTATTAACGTCGTGTGAGAGTTTTCACCGCTTTTTCTTCGACAGGACACGATCACACACGGCAGCGCTCAACCGTTTTACGGCAAACAAGAGAGCACGGCTGCGTCCCAAACCGCATATTTGCCTACTATAGGCCTGTAGTGGGAGTGCATATCAGCTACTATATAGACGGTAAGTACGCGGTTTGGGACGCAGCCCACGGCTTCAAGCAGTCGTCTATTAGCACGTACAGCATGACAAATAATTAACCGCACTTGAAGCGTTCGTTAAAAAAAATTAAATAAACACACCCAGAACTGTATACGGTCCCATAACGAAGACCAACTGTATGTCGATACGTGAAATTCCGGAGGGAACGTCAGACGGCGTGGCGCGGTGACGTAATGACGTGTGCCGTTAATCGATCTATGATCTATAACATGTAAAACAGGAATAGTCTAAAAGCGACTCATGTAAACACCTTAATCACAATATTGTCTTATTCAGAATAAGGTCAGTGATTAGATTACCGCTGTCCGTGTAAACGTAGCCTTAGAGTAGTTTTCAACTCTCACTCGTGAAATTGCCATTGTATCATGGGTTTTGAGGATCCATCATGTAGGTCTAGTAATAATGATAGCAGGTATTTGAAATGAAGCTGGTTTGAGACATTCGAGCGGCTCGATTATTCAAGTGCAGATTATATAGTAAATCAAATCCAAACCCTTCCTTCCTTCTCCAATTTTCACACCTTTTAAGCAAATAGCCCTCACATGCAAGAAAGAAAAAGGGGGCTCAGCCCCTGATGATTAACAGTCCGGCGAACGCCCTCGCTCCACCAAACAAGTTACATTATGGCGTCTATAAACGGTCGTTTCCTCTCCGGTCTCTCTTGAAGTTAAAAAGAAACAAAAAATGCAGCAGGTTAGATCGAATCACAGCTCCACGTCCTATGTCCTGTAGACACAGGACATATGCGAGCATCTGCAATACGGATCCCCGTTCGACGTGTTACTATCTTAACGACAACGTATTAGAACGATCGCGTTGGTTTAAACCTTAGCGCCGAGACCGTCATAGCTGTGCTGTTATAAAACACCGAACGAACTGTGCGCCGTGTGAAAAATCGATTTCTTCTCCAAGTCCTGAGACACGCCCAGCGCAGTCACGTGAGTACTGCTGCGTCTGTTGAATCGGGGTTAATATTATGCTGGGGCTGTCACCTCTCAAAAGATGTGAGGGAAGACTTTTCACCAATTTACAATCCGTCTCTCGGTCTCCTCGTTTTGGGGCAAGCCTAATAAACCCAGTGGAGTCAATAGGGTTGAGAACGCTCAGTCTGAGATAAAGGCAAGCTTGAGTGAGAGTACTGCGGCGAGATCAATAATGGCTTGAGCATCCTTTAATTTGATGGGAGACATTGATTTAGAAGTAGGGAGAAGGAAAAAAAAAAAAAAAAAAAAAAAAAATGGCACGAGTGTGTGTGTGTGTGTGTGTGTGTGAGGGAAAAGAGCGATTATCAGTGTGTAGAGTGTACAGCTATACGAGCGGCGCTCCTGGAGTTACTACAAAGCTTACTCTCTTCCCTGATTAACAACGGTTAATATGACTGTGATTTCCTTTCTTAACTCGTTCCGACGCAGTATGATGGTAGATCATCTGAGAAAGGATTTTGGTCACTGAAGCAGACGTTCCTCTGATCAAATACAGCCCGGATATCGACCAGTTTACCGATTCCATTTTGGCAAAGGAAACTTCAAAGCAGACTTTTATTTTGCATCCTCTTAGTGAACGCGCCACAAAAGACAACCACTTCATACCACATTCCTCATTTTTGCTCTTAATTTTGTTTCCCATCAGCAGAGGTTTGCTTATAGTAGTGGTCTTGAATACTAAACTTTATGCTTTATGCATTATTCATTCAACATTTTTTTTTTTTTTTGCCAAATCAGCATGCTTGCCTGGGATTTGTCAAATATTGTATTTTACAGAGACCTCGACTGCGCAGTCTAGTTTAGTTTTAGACCTAACGGCACTGCGGTGCTGTAATTGTTTTCTGGGCCAAAGCCTTCGCTCGAATCTTTGCTCGTTCCTCTTTAAATCCCACTGTCAGGTCTGGAGGATACAATTCTGTAACTACAGCCGTATGAAGACCTCATTAGAGAGCTAATTTTATAGCC